>NW_024746832.1:102500-273680 GCF_018991925.1 Homarus americanus
TTAATCACCCACCTTATTTCACCTGAAGAATAATCACCCAGCTTATTTCACCTGAAGAATCACCCCAGCTTATTTCACCTGAAGAATTAATCACCCTAAACGCTACCTGGGGAAAATAATGTTGAGAGTGAGAAGATGATGGTTTACATGATCTCCTCCCTCCTCCCCTCTCCCTCTCTCCCTACCTTGCCTCATCTATCCCTCTCCTCTCCCTCATCTTCCTCCTTCCTCCCCTTCATCTTCCTCTCCCTCTCCTCCTCTCCCTTCTCTCCTCCCTCCTCTCCTCTCTCTCCTCCTCCTCCCTCTCCCTTCCTCCTCCCCTCCTCCCCTCTCCTTCCTCCTCTCCTCCCTCTCCCTTCCT
This sequence comes from Homarus americanus, assembly GCF_018991925.1. NCBI lineage: Eukaryota > Metazoa > Arthropoda > Malacostraca > Decapoda > Nephropidae > Homarus > Homarus americanus. The sequence continues at coordinate 102,862 of NW_024746832.1, forward strand.
CCTCCCTCCTCTCTCCCTCATCTTCCTCCCCTCTCCCTTCCTCCTTCCTCCTCTCCTCCCCTCTCTCTCCCTCTCCCTCCTCCCTCTCCCTCCTCCTCCCTCCTCCTCCCTTCCTCCTCCTTCCCTCTACCTTCCTCCTCTCCTCCCTCTCCCTCCTCTCCTTCCTCCTCTCCTCCTTCTCCTCTCCTCCCTCCTCCCTCCTCCCTCTCCCTCCCTCTCCTCCTCCTCTCCTCCCTTCCTCCTCTCCTCCCTCTCCCTTCCTCCTCTCCTCCCTCTCCCTCCCTCCTCCCCATGAAGACTTTGACCTAAATACAGTAATGATGGGCTGAGAGAAGGTCCCTGACCAGGTTACAGCAGCCGACCCCCATCAGTGCTGCTGTTACCCGTCTGTGACCTAGACATACAGCCCCTCCCCCCCTGGTCATACGATACAACCTTCCTGCTTCCTGGAGAGACAGACAGAGGGATACAGAGACGGACATACATACAGAGAGAGAGAGAGAGAGAGATGTACACTCCAGCTTCTCACATGAGTCATAATATCCTTCCTGTGGCCCAAAACAACACAAAGCATTAATAACAAGTTGTAACACACACACACACACACACACACACACACACACACACACACACATACACACACCTGCCTGTAGTAAAAACTTCATAACTCACTCGAAAGTTCTTGTTACAATTAACTGAGATAATCCATTAATTATTTGTGTAGTCCGCGATGCATCTAACCGGTGCATTTGGCTTTAAACGAATATTTATTGTGCATAGAATTTTCGTTGACGGATAATGAAATAAATTACTTATAGATCTACATTCCGTTAGTATCGAATATATTTTGCATAAATTTGTCTTTGGAAATTAATTGATAAAATAAATGGGCATATAAAGGAGGGTATTGAGGGGGGGAGGGTCACTACACAAGCGTTGAAACTAATGCAGAATTTGTTTATAATCTCCTTCTTTAATTATTCACTGACTTATAAATGACGTATAATTAATCCACAAGGAATTTGGTCTTGAGTTTAATATCACATACCTGTTGTGGTGCGTCAGACAGCTCTATGAATACCAGTCCTGACTAAATATCTCACGGATTCAGTCTCTGAGAAGAACTCTTTGTTCAGGTAACGCAGCTTAAGACCTGTTACCTGCAACTTCACCTCCCGACTTGACCTTGATGTAAAGTGTGTGTGTGTGTGTGTGTGTGTGTGTGTGTGTGTGTGTGTGTGTGTGTGTGTGTGGATATTATAACTTTATTTAATAGACAGCACTTCAGGCAAACACACAATATTAGTTTAATCTGACCAATGGATCTTAGCAAAAGTCACAAAGAATCTCCCAAATTTGGCCGTAAATCTTGTGCATTATATACCCGGCTGCCAGACGTATAACCATGAACTTACAAGGTTAGGATAGGTTAGGTTTGGAAGGTCACGTGAGCATCCCGAGGGGTTAAAAAAAAAACTTGAGCAGGACCCAGTGTCGAGCCTTGGGGAAGGCCGGACAGCAGCGAGAACCATGACTCCGGTATTCTCTTAAGTTCGTAATTTAACACCCGAGTCTGTGGGTCTGTTTTGTTTTACACAGGAGAATGAGATCGAGCCGCCGTCTCCTCTCTGTACTTGAGTTACTGTATATAACAAGGGTTATATACGTGTCAGAGAACTTGGAGGTCACTTATAGCTTGGAATATATAAAACTATACCTTATACCTGTACATGAGGAAGTAGTAGTGATGATTATAGTGTTCCATCATCTATAATTTATTTTTTATAGTACAAGTTTTTTTTTAAGATTATTAATTGTATTCGTCTTTGAATTATATATATTTTTAAATCATCAATAGACAGACAGACACTAAAATGACAACACACTCAATGCAATACGTCAGAGCAATTTAATAAACAAATAAGGAAAGTAGTCTGGATACAAGGTCTCGACCAAGCTGTGGGAAGCAAGTTCACTGGGTGGGGCTTTATTGTGTATGTATGCCTTACTTTAGCCTCTAGTGAGTCCTTCTCGCATGGTTTAATTAATTAATTTTTTTTTTAGTTTATTTGGCTGTTTTTTATATAAGTAAAGGGTCCCCACTCTCCTACTTCTCAAGGTTGTGAGTTCATAGTGGGTCTCGCCAGCTTACCAACCACTCGTGTCCACTCCTTCCTCTTCCTGTGTGTGTGTGTGTGTAAGCGCCAGGTGGGTATTACTCTCCTCTTCCCGGTAGTGCTGTTGGCGTGGTCAGACAGTATTGAGACGTGTTTACTGTCACATCACTAAACTCTTTTGTATTGACTTCCTCACCTGCATGTTCGACAAGGTGTGTTTGGGAGTCATTACAGGTGAGAGATGTTGTAATAGACTTACTGTTATGTTACTTTTTCTTCATTACAGGATTCCAAAAGGTAACAGTATGTAAAATTCAATGAAACCACTTTTTTGCATGTGTCGTTCAGTGTCAGTCGATCATTGTGTGTGTGTGTGTGTGTGTGTGTGTGTGTGTGTGTGTGTGTGTGTGTGTGTGTGTGTGTGTGTGTGTGTGTGTGTGTGTGTCAGGATACGACCATGCTACAATAGGGTTATGTGTCTCTCATTCTTGTACATGACTGGGCAGGAAAGAAAGTGTGATCTGAGGTCGAATACTTAACATACTTGTTCAGGTGACGAACTGTACACACGTGTCTCATCTTCCTGCTCCTGTTGTTAATGTAGACGGGAGGCTGGATGGAGGGAAGGGGCTGCTGTTAATGGAGACGGGGAGGGGCTGGAGGGAGGGAAGGGCATGGTTGTTAATGGTAGACGTGGGAGGGGCTGTGATGGAGGGAAGGGGCTGCTGTTAATGGAAAGACGTGGGGAGGGGCTGGAGGAGGGAAGGGGCTGTTGTTAATGGAGACGTGGGAGGGGCTGGAGGAAGGGGGGCTGTTGTTAATGGAGACGTGGGAGGGGCTGGAGGGAGGGAAGGGGCTGTTGTTAATGGAGACGTGGGGAGGGAGGGAAGGGGGGCTGTTGTTAATGGAGACGTGGGAAGGGGCTGGATGGGAGGGAAGGGGGCTAAGCAGCACGGAGACGTGGGGAGGGGGGCTGCTGTTAATGGAGACGTGGGGAGGGGCTGGAAGGAGGGAAGGGGGGCTGCTGTTAATGGAGACGTGGGGGAAAGGAAGGGAGGGGAGAGGAGGGTCCTACACCTTGCTCTAGTTATAAGCTGGGTACAGTAATGAGGTCTGAGATATACAATAAAGGCGTTTCTTTGTACAGTATACCACACGTCCTTTTCACAGACTCAAGGACGCCACAAACACTTCCTCAAGTTTGCCATACAGAGCAACACCACCAGTAGTAAACCTTTATTCAACACCACCAGTAGTGAACCTTTATACAACACCACCAGTAGTGAACCTTTATACAACACCACCAGTAGTGAACCTTTATACAACACCACCAGTAGTGAACCTTTATACAACACCACCAGTAGTGAACCTTTATACAACACCACCAGTAGTAAACCTTTATATAACACCACCAGTAGTGAACCTTTATACAACACCACCAGTAGTGAACCTTTATACAACACCACCAGTAGTGAACCTTTATACAACACCACCAGTAGTAAACCTTTATATAACACCACCAGTAGTGAACCTTTATACAACACCACCAGTAGTGAACCTTTATACAACACCACCAGTAGTGAACCTTTATACAACACCACCAGTAGTAAACCTTTATATAACACCACCAGTAGTGAACCTTTATACAACACCACCAGTAGTGAACCTTTATACAACACCACCAGTAGTGAACCTTTATACAACACCACCAGTAGTAAACCTTTATATAACACCACCAGTAGTGAACCTTTATACAACACCACCAGTAGTAAACCTTTATACAACACCACCAGTAGTAAACCTTTATATAACACCACCAGTTTCTTACACTGATCCTTAAGTGTTCTTCCTCCTCCTCTTCTTCTCCTCGTTCTCCACCTCCCCTTCTCCTCCTTCTCCTCCTAATCCTTCTCCTCCTCCACCCGCCCCTTTTCCTCTTCCTCTTCTTCTCCTCGTTCTCCACCTCCCCTTCTCCTCCTTCTCCTCCTAATCCTCCTCCTCCTCCACCTGCCCCCTTTTCCTCTTCCTCTTCTTTCTCTCCCTTGCTCTCCACCTCCTCCTCCTTTCTCCTCCTAATCCTCCTCCTCCTCCACCTGCCCCTTTTCCTCTTTCTTCTCCCTCGTTCTTTAACCTCCTCCCTTTCCTCCTTTCTCCTCCTAATCCCTCCCTCCCTCCTCCACCCGCCCCTTTCCTCTCTCTTCCTCCTCGTTCTCAACTCCCCTTCTCCTCCTTCTCCTCCTCCCTAATCCTCCTCCTCCTCCACCTGACCCCTTTTCCTCTCTTCTCTTCCTCGTTCTCCACCTCCCTCTCCTCCTTTCTCCTCCTCCTCCTCCTCCACCTGCCCCTTTTCTCCCTCTTCTTTCTCCTCGTTCTCAACCTCCCCTTCTCCTCCTTCTCCTCCTAATCCTCCTCCTCCTCCACCTGCCCCTTTCTCTTCTTTCTCCTCGTTCTCAACCTCCCTTCTCCTCCTTCTCCTAACTCCTCCTCCTCCCACTCCGCCCCTTTCCTCTCCTCTCCTCGTTCTCAACCTCCCCTCCTCCTTCTCCCCTCCTAATCCTCCTCCCTCCTCCACCTACCCCTTTTCCTCCTCTTCTTCTCCTCGTTCTCCACCTCCCCGTCTCCCCCTTCTCCTCCTAATCCTCCTCCACCTGCCCCTTTTCCTCCTCTTCTTCTCCTCGTTCTCCACCTCCTCTTCTTCTCTTCTGACTCCTCCTATCCACGACTGGTAACTGTTTTAAGAAGCACCCAACCAAAAGGTCTTAACCAGTCGCGTCATTCATTAATCTCTCTCTCTATCTACTGTCACCTAAATTATTATATCTTGGTCGATGTGTTGAGGTGTGGTGGGATGTGTTGGGATATGTTGAGGCTGTGTTGAAGTGTGTTGGGATGTGTTGAGGTGTGTTGGGATGTGTTGAGGTGTGTTGGGATGTGTTGAAGTGTGTTGGGATGTGTTGAGGTGTGTTGGGATGTGTTGAGATGTGTTCAGTGGGCGGTAATGGGGTTATCTTGTGTTGTTATCTTATTTAGGAAGAAAGGTGAAGACAAAACACAATATGTAATAGTTTGTTGTGGTTGTGAGAAGTTATAGGTTGTGGTGTTGTGGTTGTGGGAAGCTATAGGTTGTGGTGTTGTGGTTGTGAGAAGTTATAGGTTGTGGTGTTGTGGTTGTGAGAAGTTATGGGTTGTGTTGTGGTTGTGAGAAGCTATAGGTTGTGGTGTTGTGGTTGTGAGAAGCTATAGGTTGTGGTGTGGTTGGTGAAACTATAGTTGTGGTGTTGTATATTTCTGACATAGGTTGTGGTGTTGTGGTTAATGTGAAAGCTATAGGATTTGTGTTGTGTGGTTGTGAGCTATAGGTTGTGTTGTTGTGGATGTGGAGAAGCTATAGGTTGTAGTGTTGTAGTTTAATGAAAAGAAGCTATAAGTTTGTATGTTGTGGTTTGTGAGAAGGCTATAGGTTGTGGTGTTGTGGATAATGAAGCTATAGGTTGGAGTGTTGTGGTTGTGAAAACTATAGGCTGTAGTGTTGTGGTTGTGAAACTATAGGCTGTAGGGTGGTGGTTGTGAGAAAACTTATAGGCTGTAGTGTTGTGGTTGTGGCTTCATAGGCTATAGTGTTGTGTTGTGGCTAGGCTGTAGTGTGTGTGTTGTGGTTGTAACTATAGGCTGTAGTGTTGTGGTTGTGGCTATAGGCTGTAGTGTTGCAGTGTGTGGTGTGGCTTCTCAGGTTGTAGTGTTGTGGTTGTGAAAACTATAGTTGTAGTGTTGTGGTTGTCAACTTGTAGTGTTGTGGTTGTGAGAAACCAGGTTGTAGTGTTGTGGTTGTGAGAAGCTATAGGTTGTAGTGTTGTGGTTGTGAGAAGCTATAGGTTGTAGTGTTGTGGTTGTGAGAAGCTATAGGTTGTAGTGTTGTGGTTGTGAGAAGCTATAGGTTGTAGTGTTGTGGTTGTGAGAAGCTATAGGTTGTAGTGTTGTGGTTGTGAGTTGTAGTAGTCACTTGTCTCTGGCTATACATGTTTACTGTCATGAGAGGTCAAGGTGCTGCATTAGCCTGTCTAGCCACACACACACACACACACACACACGACTCGCGTTATACACATGCCCTGTTTGTCTGTCTGTATGCCTGTCTCTTGTTTACCTGTCAACCTCTTGTTTATTTACTTTTCTGTCTGTTTTCTTTTCTATCTGTTTATTGATTTACTTGCCTGCTTGTGTATCGTTGTCGTGCATTTTTTCTTGTTTACTTGTTTACTTGACCGTCTCTTCTACGCAGTCGTGTCCTTCCTGTCCAAGTTTTCCGTCTACCATTCTATCATCTCTTTTTTTTCCGTCCTGCCTTCAGTCATGCCTCTCTCTCTCTCTCCCCTTCCTTCCTTCAGGTGTCTGTTGCTGCTGTTAGATTGTTTCCTTCCTTCCTTCCTTCCTTCCTTCCACTATTACAAAGGGATATAATTTCAGTGTGAGGAAAAAGCTCTTGTTATAACGCTATGTATTGTCAGTACTATCATGTGGCCGTAAGCTCAGGTGTGTTATTAGTCCTCATTGTCAAAACTACAGGTGTGATAAGCTGGTCAGGTGTGACGGGACTAAGCTCACCAGATTACCCTAAAACCAGCGAGCCCTGATACACACACACACACACACACACACACACACACACCATCGCCAGACCATGGAAGAACAAGACCTACCAGGCGCTGCCCCCCCCTTGGCCATGTTCGGCCCCACTCTTCTAGTCCCTCTTCCCGACCTATCCTCACCACCGGTCTATCAACATAATCAAAAGTGACAATTTCGTTTCGGAAAGAAGTGGGATCAGTGTTGAACAGTGATGAACAGTCTTTAAACCAGTGAATTCTGTTTCCTAAGTCAACATATAACCGAACCCACCCGGGGTAATAATATACTGGATTTAGTTCTGTCGAACAGAGAAAACCTCATTAGCAATGTCGAGGTAGGGAACGAACTTGCAAACAGTGATCACAAAGAAATTCGATTCCAGTTAGATTTTCAGGGCAGACGTAAGGAAAATTCCACTAAAGTACCAGATTTCAGAAGGGCAAACTTTGACAGTTTAAAGAGGCAGCTGAGAGAGGGGGTGTCGCGCTTGGCCGTGAACCTGACAGATGACACAGACCTGATAACGAGATCTGAGATTGCCGAGTTCCACGACAATTTAAATAGTGAGTTACTTAATGCACAAAGGCAGAACATACCATACAAAAAACTCAGATCAGACAACAATGACCCTAAATGGATAAATAATTATTTAAAGAACATCATTGGCCAAAGGAAGGCTATAGGTAGAAGGATAAATCGTGGCGAAATTCACCTCCGGGACTATTATAGGGTATTGGCGAGTAGGGTTAAAACCGAGATAAGAGGAAAGCAAAGAGGAATAATGAGGTAAGGATAGCAAGGGAGGCGAAGACAAACCCCAAAGGATTCTACCAAATGTATCAAACTAAAACACGAGAAAAGATTGGACCAATACTGTCAAGACTCGGCGAACAAATAGACAAACTAAAGCCTAATAAGTCACCTGGTCCCGATGAGATATTTGCCAGAGTATTAAAGGAATGTAAGGAAGAGCTTAGTATGCCCTTAGCAAAGTTGTTTAACATGTCATTAAAAACAGGTATAATTTCAGCCTTCGGGCTGCAGAACTTTTTCAATAAACCTTTAATTATTATTATTACTACTACTTCCCCTATCACTTGTACTCGTAAATCACCCAGAGCTGTTATCTTATTTACCTTAGCGTGAGTCAACATTTGTGGAAATTACCTTATCTCAAGATACCGATGATGACTCGTTTAAAGTGGTTGTGGGCACAGAACATTCTCCAGAGATACGTACAGTCACTAAAAAATAAATTATCTGTACTTGGAGTGAGGAAACCACTGTTACTGACAGTCTCATCATCACTGACTCTCTATCCTCACTACTTGCCCTTGGTACCCTCGACTCAGGTTGTCACGCTCTTGTGTCTGAAGCCAGACACAAATATGCGTGCCTTGTTGACTGGGGTGTCAGGGTCAAACTGTTGTGGATCCCCTCTCACATAGGCCTCATAAAACATGACAGAGTTGATGCCCTCGCCAAACTCGCGTCTAACAAAGACACCGTTGAATACAATTTGGGTCTGTCAAAAAGAACCCTTAAAACTGTAATTAGGAAAGAACTTATTGATGAGTTTGACGCAAGTAGACAAGTGCAAACAGGCACTAGTCGATCCATAGGTTACCATGATGAGATGTATCAAGTGAAACATGTATATGGAGCAGGTAACAAGATCACTAGATTACAAGATGTTGTAACCGCTAGATTAAGGTTAGGATATAAGTACCTTTGGCAGTATGTTCCTCAAGCAGATGTAAACAAAACTAAATGTAAAGTGTGTGGCCATACATATGGCCACACACTTGAACACTACGTCCTCGACTGTGTGAAGATAGAACCTTTTAGGGACAGGTCCAAGCACACTGTGTGTGAAATGGCACAACACTTCATCTCTAATGGCAACTATAGTAACTATATCAATTCTCATGTACAGAACCAAATACGCAATGTGCTTGAATACCTCCCACGTAAATGTGAATAACAAAGTGTGAGGCCAGACATACTACCTCACACGCCTGTTCTCACGCATTTGTGAATAAGTTACCCTTATGTATAGAACTAAACAAATAATGTAAATGAAATACTGTGTAACTTTCAGTGCCATAATATCCTGACAACGGGGGTTAATTATTATGACCCTTTGTAAACCCTACTCTGTAATCCTTTTGCGCGACCGCTCACAGGATGAGTGTGGGGTGCACAATAAAGTAGCCGCTGCAAGCGGCAAAATCAAAATCAATTGGAGTGAGGAAGGGGTGATCGATGAATTTCAGAATGAACACTACGACTCCTGTTGTCTCGGTAAGGTTGTCAAAATCCTTCGTCCGTTGTGTTATATTATCTCAACATAATTTGGTATAGATAGTTTTTTGAGTGACTACAATCAACTACAAAACTTCATCTGTTTCTTCCTCTGAACCACCACGACCTCCCTCCTCCCTCGAGATTCAGATTCATGAACCCGAAGCAGTAGACTGACACATTATTCTGTCCACAAATGCTTCGGATTCATGAGTCTGAATCTCTCGGGGGTTCATGGGGGTTCAGGGGAAGAGGCGAACGAGATAATAGGAGTTGACTGTACGTTATAGTGGTCGTAACTAGCTGGATAATATCCAGGAATTATACTCAAGGGATTAAGGCATTATACTCAAGGGATTAAGGCATTATACTCAAGGGATTAAGGCATTATACTCAAGGGATGGAGATATCGTACTCAATATGCTCGTTGATTGTACTCTGGGGCTTGAGATCGTACTCAGAGCACTTAGATATCGTACTCAGGGAGGCTAATTCATTGTACTCAAGGGGTTGGCATTGCATTAAAGGAGTTAGTCTGTACATGGAGGTGTGTGTGTGTGTGTGTCTTCTTCTGGTCTCTTTCTCCTCCTCCTCCACCTTCTTCTTCTTCTTCTTCTTCTTCTTCTTCTTCTTCTTCTTGTCTCGTCCTCCTCTTCCACCTCCTTCTTCTCTCTTTCTTCTTGTTCTTCTTGTTCTTCTTGTTCTTGTTCTTGTTCTTGTTCTTCTTCTTGTTCTTCTTGTTCTTCTTGTTCTTGTTCTTCTTGTTCTTCTTCTTGTTCTTCTTCTTGTTCTTCTTGTTCTTCTTCTTGTTCTTCTTCTTGTTCTTCTTGTTCTTGTTCTTGTTCTTCTTCTTCTTCTTAGACGCCGCTGATAAATAAGAACATAAAGTTTGTTGACATTCTGTGTTGGTGAACCTCCCAGTGAGTGTATTAGGCGATGGTGAGGTGCAGTGTGGCTCATATGGCAAGTGTTTGTTGACGTTGGCAGATGTTGCTGAAGGTAATAGATGTTTGTGATGTGTTTGTTCGTGTTGATTTTAATACACTTTGAAAGTGGGATGCGTTTGACTAGATCCAAGTGAATAATACGTACTAGCTATAGTAATAACCCAACCAAACCCAGCCCAGCCTAACCCAACCCAACTAATTTCAGCTCCAGATACTGTCAGGATGCCGGTGTTCTTTACCTCTCTACTCATCCTAATCATAACTGGTTGTCGTAAGAAACCTTTTATGGCAGTCTCGTTTGTACTTGTCAACCGGGACTCTTTTGATATGTATGCAAATAAGATGTAGCTTTTAAACTGTTCATTGTGTGTTACTGCACTACATCAAGTAGGTGATTGACGTAGTTGATATGTGTGTATATGAAGCTGCCCCGGCGATGATTGTTATTGCTGGTTATATTAAATGGGTTCCTGGTGGTGTATGTATGTTTGGAGGACTGACATGCACGTACGCAAGCACACACACACACACACACATAGTCGTTTAGTCAAGATTGTAACATGTTCAGTGTCCTTGGATCTCTTGTGGTGAGAGAGAGAGAGAGAGAGAGCATCCTTGCTTGGTGTCGTCTTTCATCCCAACACATTAATAACATGCAACTTAAATTAAGGCCTTCGTCAGCTACCATTAGTACCACCACCACCACCACTAGTACCTCCACCACCACTAGTACCTCCACCACCACTAGTACCTCCACCACCAATAGTACCTCCACCACCACTAATACCTACACCACCACTAGTACGTCCCACCACCACTAGTACCTCCACCACCACTAGGCCTCCACCACCACTAGTACCTCCACCACCACTAATACCTTCACCACCACTAGTACCTCCACCACCACTAGTACCTCCCACCACCACTACCTCCACCACCACTAGTACCTCCACCACCACTAGCCTCCACCACCACTAGCCTCCACCACACTGGTGCCTCCACCACCCTGGTGCCTCCCACCACCACTAGTGCCTCCCACCACTAGTACCTCCACCACCACTAGCCTACCTCCACCACCACTGTGCCTCCACCACCACTAGTACCTCCACCACCACTAGTACCTCCACCACCACTCTGCCTCCACTAATACCTCCACCACCACTAATACCTCCACCACCACTAGTGCCTCCACCACCACTAGCACCTCCCACTTACCTTCACCAACACTAGTATCTACACCGCCACTAGTACCACCACCACCACGACTACCACCACCGTGGTGCCTCCACCACCACTGTACCACCACCACCACCACCTCCAGTACCACTAACCACCTTACCACACCACCACTAGTACCTCCACCACCACTACCACCACCACCACTAGTACCTTCACCACCACTAGTACCTCCACCACCACTAGTACCTACCACCACTACCACCACCACTAGTACCTCCACCACCACTAGTACCTCCACCACCACCTAGTACCACCACCACCACCACTAGTACCACCATCACCACTAGTGCCTCCACCACCACTAGCCTCACCACACTAATACCTCCACCACCTAGGACCTCACACTAGTACCTCCACAACCACTAGTACCTCCCACCACCACTAGTACCTCCACCACCACTAGTACCACCACCACTACCTCACCACCTCCTCCACCACCACTACTACCACCACTATTACATCCCATCACCACTAGTACCTCCACCATCACTAGTACCACCACCACCACCACTAGTACCTCCACCACTACTAGTACCACCACACCCACCACCGCCACCACCACACCCACCACCACACCACCACTACCACCACACACCACCACCACACCACCACTACCACACACACCACCACTACCACCACACCACACAACACCCACCACCACTACCACCACCACACCCACTACCACCACCACCCACACCACACCACCACCACCACACCACCACCACACCACCACCACCACACCACACACCACCACACACCACTACCACCACCACCACACCCCACCACCACCACCACCACACCCACACCACCACCACCACCACCACCACCACCACACACCACCACACCCCTACTACTAACCACCACCACCATATCGAGTAGCCCTGCAAGCTTCCTAGTGTTTAAACCTTTGGCCTCTAAGTCGTGGCCTAGATATGAGGAGAGCCAAGCAACACGGCCCCCGCCAGACCTGACACTGACAACGGAAACACTGAGATGATAACGGTATAGAATAATCGTCATCCTCACTCCCCTATCCACCTCTACCAACCCCCTCTACTATACATCTTAGCCGAATGTCAAGAGGAATATTGAATAGGACGATAGAAGTTGAGTCGCCTCCTCCTGTTAGATGTGATTCCTCGCCCGGTGATATTGAAAGGTGTTTAGGGAGGCGCTCTCTCTTGTGTGTGTGTCAACGTACAGTACCGGAACGTAGTAGGAAGTAGGTGTGATTAGATGCTTGTTTATCAAAGGCTTTGGTCCAGAGAGGCAGACACCAGCGCCATGATGTGGGACTTCAACTTAAAAAAATAAAAATGAAATTGGTTTATATCTTATTTTTTTAGTGCACATTTATTACTCATACTGCACCTGCTGATTCACCCCCGTGCCGCCTACCTCCCCGGTGACCCCCAGTGACGCCTCCTCCCATCCTTCCCTATCCTCGTCCGGCTCGTTATATCACTTCTAGTTAATGAATATCCGGACTTCAACACAGAGAGTTTAATAACACTATTTTCTTCAGCCGCTCAGTACTAATAGTGTGTGTGTGTGTGTGTGTGTGTGTGTTGATATCAAGTACACATATTCACTAGATATCATATCATTTTCTGTATTGTTTTTAGTGTGTTGTGATAAGTCAGCGGTATCTAAGAACAGCCAATCACATCCCTCGGTAACTATCAGAAATAATAATCATTGGCTGGGATAACTGCTCTCTTGATTATTATACAGGTAGGGTATTGGCCCGTAGGATTAAGACCTCTTTGGAATAATGAACTGAAGGTAGCAGAGGTGAAGTCAAACCCCAAGGGATTCTATCAAATGTATCAAACTAAAACACGAGAAAAGATTGGACCAATACAGTCAGATACCGGCGAGCTAACTGATAACGACGGAGAAATGAGCAAATATTTTTAAACGGTTTTCACCACCGAAAATTTAAATATGATACCCGAGGCACCGACTCTATACAGAGATGGTGAAGAAAATAAATTAAGCGAGATAGTAGTGACTAGTAACGATGTTAGTAAGTAAATAGACAAACTAAAGCCTAATAAGTCACCAGGTCCCGATGAGATATTTGCCAGAGTATTAAAGGAAGAGCTTAGTATGCCCTTAGCAAAGTTGTTTAATATGTCCTTAAAAACAGGTGTAGTACCAGAATCCTGGAGGATAGCGAATGTAATACCGATTTTCAAGAAGGAAGATAGATCACTATCCTCTAACTACTGTCCAATCAGCTTAACATCAATTGTAAGCAAATTACTGGAAGCAATAATTTAAGACTATTCGAAATCACCTGGAGAAGCATAAGTTGATCAATGATTCCCAACGTGGCTTCACAAGCGGGCGTTCATGTCTAACTAACCTGTTAACATTCTTGTCATCTGTTTTCGAATCAGTGGACGAGGGGCACAATTATGATGTGGTATATCTCAGCTTTAGCAAAGCCTTCGACAGAGTCCCCCACGAAAGACTAATAAGAAAAGTGGAGGCTCATGGCATTAAAGGAGATATTCTAAAATGGATTCGGGCGTGGTTACAGGACAGGAAACAGCGAGTAAGCATTAACGGTACCAAATCCCATTGGAGCAACGTCACTAGTGGAGTTCCCCAAGGCTCAGTACTCGGACCATTATTATTTATTATATACATAAACGACATAGATATCGGCGTAGACAGCAACATAAGTAAATTTGCTGATGACACTAAAATAGGGCGTGTAATTAAATCTGACGAGGACTCTGCAAAACTACAGGAAGATCTAAAAAAAATATTTCGAATTGTCTGAAAAATGGTAGATGAAATTCAATTGGACAAATGTAAAGTACTCAGTATAGGAGATGTAAACAGGGAAACCAGATACCAGATGAACAACGATGTTATTGAGATATCCGACTGCGAGAAAGATTTAGGAGTAATAATAAGTGGGAATCTTAAGCCAAGTAAACAATGTGTATTTGCTCAAAGAAGGCTAATAAAGTACTTGGGTTCCTACAAAGGAGTGTCAGTTACAAGACTAGCGAGGTCATCCTAAAACTATATCTTGCGCTTGTGAGACCTCACTTGGATTACGCACTACGCAGTTCAATTCTGGTCACCGTATTACAGAAAGAATATAGAATAATTGGAAAGAATTCAGAGGAGTATGACAAGACTAATCCTGGGCATTATGAACCTTGAGTACAGAGACAGGTTAAAGCATCGTAATTTGCACTCCCTCGAGAGACGTAGAGTGAGGGGCGACCTGATAAAGGTGTATAAATGGAAGTCAGGGCTGAACAAAGGTGACATTACAGAGGTACTCAAACTATCCAACCAGGAGCGAACTCGGAACAATGGTTTTAAATTAGATAAATTTAGATTTAGGCGCGAAATAGGTAAACACTGGTGTCATGGTTTTTCATCTTAGTGGTGTAATTGTGGATTATATTTTATAAAGATTATAATATATTGTTTCTTATATTTCTTACCGTAGAGTTCGATACCTTCACACTGGTTACTTACAGGAGAATATGGTGTATCTACGTAGAAGTTCACTCCTCCGTCCGACATTCCATGATTTGTACTTGATAAATGATGATTTAATGAGTTACATTAATTTCCAACATCCATCTAAGTTATTGGTTATAATTTGTCATAACCAATCAGTCATTACCTTTCGTAATAATAAGATAGTATCACAGATACGGGCAGATAATTGCACGTACATTTATTTGTCAAGCTTCCATACAATGATTTACAATTTGCATGGATATATGATTCACTCACGTTCACGCTGTATTAAAATTAATCTTCTAAAACAGGGAATTTTCAACTTGGGGACACATGTGATTACTCTACTCTGGGTATGACTTCACAGAGCCTTAATTATTCAAGTGATACATTTACTGTCAGCCTGAATTGCTCTTGTTGCAACCAGGCTTCCGCACAAGAACGTTTTTCACGGGCAATAACAACAAAAAGATGCTCTTGGGTTATCACACATAGTCTCCCGTCACTGACAGTCACTGTAGACGGTTGTCGTGGCCAGGAGAACTGGTAAGTGTGATTTGATTAACCACATAGGTGCAATAGACCAGCCTGGATTGCCTTTGTCGCAACCAGGCTTCCACACGTGATTTTTCCACGGGGATGATAACCTATGTTAGCACACTTAGTCTCGTGTCACTGACGGTCACAGGACTGGGTGCTGGTGGAGGCCTCTGTGTGGTGTCCCGTTCCCTTCAGGAGGGAGAGGGTGGTGACGACGTCTTAACTAACCCATGGCCTAGGCGTTACTACTTAAAATGAGGTTTTGTGGCGTGAGGCGATGAACAGTACAACACTGTCTCCTGGCCTCCCCCTATAGGCTGGCTAACATACCACTAATGGAAAATATATGTCGCAGTCATGGCTCGCCCGGGGCCTTATCTCTAGTAAAACAAACTTTGGAGCTGGTTGCGTGGGTATGCCTAACGTAACCCATGACAATTGGTTTGGAAAGAGAGTAGTGGACTAGTGGAAAATGTTACCAAACATCATCATTAACTCGAATACGCTGGATAGCTTCAAACATAGGTTGGATGGATATATGAGCAATAGGGGTTGGGTGTAAATGGGACTGCCCAGTATGGGCCAATAGGCCCGCTGCAGTTTCTTCCATTCTTATGTTCTTATGTGTTCCAACATGAAACCTCTATGTTGGAGCACAAGTATCTTACGTACACCTCTCCCGGCTAATGAGTATATTTTGATTATTCATTCAGGCTTATGCAATTAAGTGGATCTTGGCTTATCTGAAAGGGTTCTAGATGATGGTGTTTTGATATCTAGTTTATTTTGACAAGGTTTTGGGTCTTTAGGTTACTTTAGGTTAGGTTAGTTTAGTATTATTAAGTTAAGTAAATTGAGTAACGTTGAGTTACGTTAGGTTAAGGTAGGTAAAGGTTGGTTAGGTTAAGTGAGAATAGGCTAGTCAGTTTAAGCATCAGTTAAATAAGCTGGGGCGTCTAATCTTCACGTGATAATTGGCTGTGACTGTGAGAACTATGATCGGGTGTGAGGTAGCGGTTGTGGCCTCTCGTGGGCGTACGTGTGTGTGTCTATACGTGTTTGTGTCTGTACTTGTGTGTCTGTACATATATGTGTCTGTACGTATATGTGTCTGTACGTGTGTGTGTGTAATAATAATAATAATAATAATAATAATAATTAACGGTTTATTGAAAGAGCTTGGCAGCCAGAAGGGTGAAAATATACAGTTACATATTTGGGGAATGGGTTTCGAATTACAAATAATATACAAGTAACATAAGTGACACAAATAAGATATATAATAACTAGATGGGGGAAAAGCTCAAACTACAGGGCATTTCAACATAGTGACAGTGCAAGGAGTAGTGTTTACTGGGAGTGAATACACTGGTTTATTACAATTTATTGATAATTTTTACAATGGTTGGGACTGGGCTGTTCTTATAGCGATCAGTTCGTACTCGTATGGGCTGGATGCGGTTGTGGTGTCGAACAGCAATTCTCGGGCTAGGGATCTCAGGTGGTAGTAGGAGCCGGTGTCGAGGATGGTGTAGAAGCTTCTTACCAAATTTGCAGATGAGGTCGTGGTGATGGTCAGTGAGAGTCGAAAGGGTCAGTGTGTTGAGCGCTTCTTGATATGTGGAGTAGGAAGGGGAGAGAATAATCTTGCATGCCCTCTTTTGCACTTTTTCTAGGTGTTTACGTTGTGTGTGCCTGTACGTGTGTGTGTATGTTTGTACGTGTGTGTGTGTACGTGTGTGGTCGTCTGATACAGTATATTAGTTTCCTTAATAGTTGAACAATGTCGGGAGAGTTTATTGCGTCATAAATACCGAAGAGTTTGTCAGTCAGGGTTGGGTTAGGTTATGTTATTTAGGTGGTACTGTCATTGTGGTGGTGGTGGTACTGTCATTGTGGTGGTGGTGGTACTGTCATTGAGGTGGTGGTGGTACTGTCATTGTGGTGATGGTGGTGCTGTCATTGTGGTGGTGGTACTATCATTGTGGTGATGGTGGTGCTGTCATTGTGGTGATGGTGGTACTGTCATTGTGGTGATGGTGGTGGTACTGTCATTGTGGTGATGGTGGTGGTACTGTCATTGTGGTGATGGTGGTACTGTCATTGTGGTGATGGTAGTCATTGTGGTGGTGGTGGTGCTACTGTCATTGTGGTGATGGTGGTGGTACTGTCATTGTGGTGGTGGTAGTCATTGTGGTGGTGGTGGTACTGTCATTGTGGTGGTGGTGGTGGTACTGTCATTGTGGTGATGGTGGTGCTGTCATTGTGGTGATGGTGGTACTGTCATTGTGGTAATGGTGGCACTGTCATTGTGGTGATGTTGGTGCTGTCATTGTGGTGATGGTGGTACTGTCATTGTGATGATGGTGGTAGTCATTGTGGTGGTGATGGTAGTCATTGTGGTGGTGGTAGTCATTGTGGTGATGGTGGTGCTGTCATTATGGTGATGTTGGTGCTGTCATTGTGGTGGTGGTGGTCATTGTGGTGATGGTGGTTCTTGTCATTGTGGTGATGGTGGTACTGTCATTGTGGTGATGGTAGTCATTGTGGTGATGGTGGTACTGTCATTGTGGTGATGGTAGTCATTGTGGTGATGGTGGTGCTGTCATTATGGTGATGTTGGTGCTGTCATTGTGGTGGTGGTGGTAGCCATTGTGGTAGTGTCCCTGCTTGTTCACTACCACATGTCTCCAGCAGTGGTTGAACGTGCAGACATCCTGTGACGTCACTTATTTCTAGTAATCGCTGCCAGCAACATTCGTATGGTCAATAAGCGTCAAGGTTTTTATTCCTTTGTTTCGTGTGTGTGTGTGTGTGTGTGTTCGCGCGCGCGTCCAGGGATGCTCAAGTTTCAACACTGAGAAATATAAGTAATGAAAATTATCAAAGTTACAAATACTCAAACTCACCATAAGCGTAACAATAAATCCGTATTCATATTGACGAACGCCGAAACTTGACCTCGACTGTAAACACACAAAGGTTTCTTACACATGTGTATTGTGTTTACATTTGTGACGTCAGTTTCCCGTTGTCGCTCGTGAGTGTGGGAAGGGAAGTGACTGTAGTGACGGAGTTGTGACAGATTACTGACACACTGGCTGTCTTATCAAAAAAATTTCTTCCCATTAAGACTGACACAAAACATTCGTCATCACCACCACCGTTGAGTCTTTCGTCAGCCTCACACCTGTATGGCTCTCCTAGGTGAAGTACGTCACATGCAAAAAAAATAATTAGTACCTGGATATGAAAAGGTGACTCATGCATTAAGGACGCAAGTGCTTGAAGGACCATGGGTTAGGTTAGGGAGTTACATATAGCGACAGGAGGATGATTGGGGGGGGGGGACGGGGTTACTGATATAATTCATCTGTGTGGTAACGCGTGACAGGTCCTCAATATTGTTGAGTGCCAGCCAGGCGGGTCTCTAGGAGGAGCCTCGGTATTGTTGTTGTTTTAAAAGCCTCGGTGATCGTAGTCAAAATTTCTTTACCAATATATAAGAAATAACCCAAATTCCTTTCGGTAATGGGTATATTTTTTATTTACTTATACGTTTTGTTTTACAGGGATTATAACTATAGTGAGGTACTAGATATATACGAAGCTCTGTGTATATATGAAACACTTAGTTTACTTCAGTGCAATATACACAATATCATATATTTATATATATACATTTTAAACGGCATATAGCGGCATAAAAACGCTTATAAAAAGAATACAACAGGAAGAAAATGGTATATATGTGTTACTGATACTTATAACACTGTACCGAAGTTAACACGTGCGGCAGATCTGGAAAAATTCCCCCTCAAAAAAGTGAGAAAAAATCAGTGAAAAAAAATCCAGAAAAGACTGGCCATATGCGGAGTCACAGTTTATAAAAGAAAAAAAAAACTAAACACCATCAAGGAACTTTACTGAAATATTACACATAAAGAAAAAAAACATGTCAATAACTTCTTTGGTAGGGAAATGTTGAGTTCAATTTCCCCAGAAGAGTTGTTAAAGTTTCCCCGAGTTATATAAGCGTACGGAAGAAGAGGACTAAAGTGTTGGTGTTAAGGACAGTGTGATGAAAAGTGTTAAAAGGCAAAGGGTAGAACGAGTGAGGGTCTTACGGTGGTGGTATATGAGAGAGAGATAAGGAAAAGTGTGGAGATGTGCCCGTATGGTATATCTAATCTACAGCCACGATAACACAGGCTCCCCTCCCCCTCCTCCCTCACACCAAAGATCTCTCTCTTCCAGTTAGTGTCAATCAATGCACCGACTACCTATTAATTCTTAGTGTCATGAACGATTGTGTTGTGAAGCAAGAAAGAAAATCGGACATAAGTTGACGCGGAAGAAAAACCGAAAATCCACAAGGAAATCGGTGTGTGAAGGGAAGTGTTTTTGTGTCAGATTTTGCGGTGTGTGGGAGAAAAAAAAATCGATTTCTTCAGCTTTATATAAATGGTGAAGGTGAAGTGCATCAGTGACTAAAGTGTTGTTCAGTGTTTAGAAGAAAAAAAAAAGTTACATTGTGCTACGTCATAAGTGGTGGAAAGAAATTAATCAGACGTGAGTTAATTGGAAAGGACAGATAAGCCTAATAAAATCCCTTCACCTGTGGGAGAGGGGGAGTCAGTGATACAATACACCTGAGGCAGTACAAAGCATCGTCATGGTCAGGTGTGCAGAGCATTAATTAACCGCATAGTAATCATTGTACCTGAGACCCACACCTGGAAGTGGCGTGAGTGAGGGGCCCTGGGCATGGTGGGCGTGGTCGAGTATTAGTGTGATAATGGTGGGCGGGCCCTGAGGTTATCGGACTATGCTGTGTGTCGCCACCATGCGGACGGAACTGGTCAAGCTGGACGGAGTTGATTCCGACTACGTGTTCATCAATAACATCAATGGTGAGTCTTTGGCCTCATCAATAACATCAGTGATTAAGTTTTTGTCTGTATTAATAACGTCAATGGTGAGTCTTTATGTTCACCAATAACATCAATGGTGAGTCTTTATGTTCACCAATAACATCAATGGTGAGTCTTTATGTTCACCAATAACATCAATGGTGAGTCTTTGTCTTCATCAATAACATTAGTGATAAAGTCTTTGTCTTGGTCAACAAACATCTATAAGTCTGTCTTCATATCAACAACATCTGGAGGAAGGTTTTCATCTCCGTCAACATCAGTGGTTCAGGTTTGTTTGGCGTCGCGTCGTGTCTGGTGATACAGTTTTCTCTCTTGTTAAAACTTGTAGGAAATCTTTGTCTTCCCCAGAAAACTCTTGCAGTATATAACCGTAACACACACACACACTATTAACTATTATTATTATTATTATTATTATTATTATTATTATTATTATTATTATTATTATTATTATTATTATTATTATTATTATTATCAATGTTATAGTAATAGTAGTAGTAGTAGTATGATAATTTTTATAAGTACACACACTAAGCTAAGTGTCACATAGGTACTTACAAACGTACGTACGGGAGTTTAATCTTCCTGGTTGTATTAATGCCAAAACCATCAGTCAACATGCCCAGTACTGCGAGGCGTCACGTGTGTAATGCAGGATGAAGGAACAAGAGAGTGAGTGGCCTCGCTAAGCTCACTCGTGGCTGACACAACAGAGGAACAACTTTTTACCACCCACCAGGAACACACACACACACACACACACACACACACACACACACACACACACACACACACACACACACTGGTCTTACAGTTGCAGGATAACACGAGAGGTTCTCCTTGGTGATGGCTCCAGTGTGATGAGTGGGTGGGTGTGGGAGTGTGTGTGGGGTGGTGGGGGGGGGGGTGGCTGGGGTTTGAGATGGTGGGGGTGGGTGGCTGGCTGGGTTAGGGAGGGAAGATGAGGGGGTAAAGGGTGAGTATAGGCTGTTTGTGGTGGGTGTGTGTGTATACGCCTAACACCCACACACACACACACACACACACACGTGGTTCAGCTGGGCGTGTAAGTGTTCATGAGAGATTTTGTTTATAAGAACATAAGAATGGAGGAAACTGCAGCGGGCCTATTGACCCATACTGGCCAGTCCCGTTTATACCCAACCCCTATTGCTTATATAAGCATCCAACCTATGTTTGAAGCTATCCAGCGTATTAGAGTTAATGATGATATTTGGTAACTTGTTCCATTCATCCACTACTCTGTTTCCAAACCAGTGTTTACCTATTTCACGCCGAAATCTAAATTTGTCTAATTTAAAACCATTGTTACGAGTTCGCTTCTGGTTGGATAGTTTGAGTACCTTTGTAATGTCCCCTTTGTTTAACCCTGACTTCCATATTTACACCTCTATTATGTCGCCCCTCACTCTACGTCTCTCGAGGGAGTGCAAATTAGATGCTTTAACCTGTCTCTGTACTCAAGGTTCCTCATGCCCGGGATTAGTCTTATCATTCTCCTCTGGATTCTTTCCAAGGATTCTATATCCACTCTGTAATACGGTGACCAGAACTGAATTGCATAATCCAGGTGAGGTCTCACTAGCGCTAGATATAATTTTAAGATGACCTCGCTAGTCTTGTAACTAACACTCCTTTGTATGAACCCAAGTACTATATTAGCCTTGTTACGAGCAAAAACACATTGTTTACTTGGCTTAAGATTCCTACTTATCATTACTCCTCAATCTCTCTCGCAGTCTGATTCCACAATGGCATCGTTGTTCATCTGGTAACTGGTTTCCCTGTTTACAACTCCTATACTGAGTACTTTACATTTGTCCACATTGAATTTCATCTGCCATTTTTCCGACCATAAGAAATTTTTTTTTAGATCTTCCTGTAGTTTTGCAGAGTCCTCGTCAGATTTAATTACACGTCCTATTTTATTGTCATCAGCAAATTTACTTAAGTTGCTGTCTATGCTGATATCTATGTCGTTTATGTATATAATAAATGATAATGGTCTAAGTACTGAGCCTTGGGGAACTCCACTAGTGACGTTGCTCCAATGCGATTTAGTGCCGTTTATGCTCACTCGCTGTTTCCTGTCCCGTAACCACGCCCTAATCCATTTAAGGATATTACCTTTGATGCCATGCTCTTCTACCTTTCTAATTAGTCTTTCGTGGGGGACTCTGTCGAAGGCTTTGCTAAAGTCGAGATATACCACATCATAATTGTGCCCCTCGTCCACCGATTCGAAAACTGATGAAAAGAATGTTAATAGATTATTTAGACATGAACGCCCTCTTGTGAAGCCATGTTGGGAATCATTGATCAATTTGTGCTTCTCCAGGTGGTTTCGAATAGAGTTTGAAATAATTGATTCTAGTAATTTGCCTACTATTGATGTTAGACTGATTGGGTGGTAGTTAGAGGATAGCCATCTGTCCCCCTTCTTGAAAATCGGTATTACATTCGCTATCCTCCAGGATTCTCGTACTACACCTGTTTTTAATGACATGTTAAACAACTTTGCTAAGGGCATACTAAGCTCTTCCTTACATTCCTTTAATACTCTGGCAAATATCTCATCGGGACCAGGCGACTTATTAGGCTTTAGTTTGTCTATTTGCTTACTAACATCGTTACTAGTCACAACTATCTCGCTTAATTTGTTTTCTTCACTATCTCTGAATAGAGTCGGTGCCTCGGGTATCATGTTTAAATTTTCGGTGGTGAAAACTGTTGAAAAATATTTATTCAGATTATTGCTCATTTCTCCGTCGTTATCAGTGAGCTCGCCGGTATCTGAACGTATTGGTCCAATCTTTTCCCATGTTTTAGTTTGATACATTTGATAGAATCCTTTGGGGTTTGTCTTCGCCTCCCTTGCTATCTTCAGTTCGTTATTTCTCTTTGTTTTTCTTATCTTGGTCTTAACCCTACTGGCCAATACCTTATAATACTCCCGGAGGTAAATTTCGCCACGATTTATGCTTCTACCTATAGCCTTCCTTTGGCCAATAATGTTCTTTAAATAATTATTTATCCATTTAGGGTCATTGTTTTCTGATCTGAGTTTTTGTATGGTATGTTCTGCCTTTGTGCATTAAGTAACTCGTTATTTAAATTGTCGTGGAACTCGGCAATCTCAGATCTCGTTATCAGGTCGGTGTCATCTGTCAGGTTCACGCCCAGCGCGACACCCCCTCTCTCAGCTGCCTCTTTAAACTATCAAAGTTTGCCCTTCTGAAATCTGGGACTTTAATGGAATTTTCCTTACGTCTGCCCTGAAAATTTAACTGGAATCTAATTTCTTTGTGATCTCTGTTTGCAAGTTCGTTCCCTACCTCGACATTGCTAATGAAGTTTTCTCTGTTCGACAGAACTAAATCGAGTATATTATTACCCCGGGTGGGTTCAGTTATATGTTGACTTAGGAAACAGTCCTGGATCGTTTCGAGGAAATCCTCTGATACTGAGTTACTGGTAAGGTCAGTCCAATCTATTCGCCAAGGTTAAAGTCGCCTACTATACAGACTTTGTTGTGTATGGGAGCCCTGCGCATTTCATCCCAGATAAGTCACTCATTAACTCTTTCAAGATTGGGAGGTCTATATATTACTCCTGTGATTAATTTTTCCCTACCGTCGATTAATTCTATCCAAATTGTTTCTGTATTCCGCTCAGTTTTTATTTCCTTATTTATTTCACACTTCAGATTATCCCTGACATAGATTGCTACTCCGCCTCCTTTCCTGGTCTGCCTATCGGTATGGAACAATTTGTAATCCGCAATTTGGTATTCGACTGGTAACTCACGTGAGTCTAGGTTGATCCATGTTTCAGTGAATGCTATTATATCGATTTTTTCGGTACATACTAAGGCCCTAATATCATCCATTTTGTTTCTCATACTTCTACTGTTCGCGTAGTAGACATTTAGGTTAGTAGTGTTCTGAGTCCTCCCTTTACCGCGTTTAGGTCTTAACTCGCTGTCTAATTTAGTTTTGTCATCATTCCTAACACTATTTCCCTGTAACCTTTTACTTTGTTTACCAGCTCCCACTGCAGTCTCCTCCACCCCCGTGCCCATATGTTCCCCTAGTAGTTTAAAGACTTCGATATCTTTTGAACTGCCCCCTCCAGAGACCCCGCCAGGGTTGCCACCCCATCCCGAGACAGGTGCACCCCATCCCTAGCATATTATTATTATTAAAAAAATTCTAGACCATCTTCGTCCATCCGCTATGAAGAGATAGTGTGTTAACGTGACTGTGTATAAAATAATTATCGTCTTTATCAGTAACAATAAATCATGAAAAAAAACTTTGGTTAAAATGTCATTAACTCAAATTTTTTTTCTCGAAAATTTCTCGACTTTTTGTGTAAACATTTGCTCACCTGATGTACCGTTATGTGTGTTTGTGTGTGTGTGTGTGTGTGTGTGTGTGTGTTTATTTCCTGATAGACTACACATAAGCATTTGATGTGACCTTTCCTCACCACTATAACTAACTGGCCATTATCGTGTTTTAATTTTACCCCTCACGACCACTCCTCCTGGCCAATCACTAGTGTGAAGGTCTTGGCCTTGTTGCAAAGGTATAAGGCTGGTGTAAGGTCTTGGCCATGTTGTAAAGGTATAAGGCTGGTGTAAGGTCTTGGCCATGTTGTAAAGGTATAAGGCTGGTGTAAAGTCTTGGCCATGTTGTAAAGGTATAAGGCTGGTGTAAGGTCTTGGCCATGTTGCAAAGGTATAAGGCTGGTGTAAGGTCTTGGCCTTGTTGCAAAGGTATAAGGCTGGTGTAAGGTCTTGGCCATGTTGCAAAGGTATAAGGCTGGTGTAAGGTCTTGGCCATGTTGTAAAGGTATAAGGCTGGTGTAAAGTCTTGGCCTTGTTGTAAAGGTATAAGGCTGGTGTAAGGTCTTGGCCATGTTGCAAAGGTATAAGGCTGGTGTAAGGTCTTGGCCATGTTGTAAAGGTATAAGGCTGGTGTGGGGTCTTGGCCTTGTTGTAAAGGTATAAGGCTGGTGTATGTCCACATGTTGTAAAGGTATAAGGTTGGTGTAAGGTCTTGCCATGTTGCAAAGGTATAAGGCTGGTAAGGTCTTGGCCATGTTGCAAGTTGCATAAGGTTGGTGTAAGGTCTTGGCCATGTTGTAAAGGTATAAGGCTGGTGTAAGGTCTTGGCCTTGTTGTAAAGCAAGGAGGCTGGTGTAAGGTCTTGGCCATGTTGTAAAGGTATAAGGTTGGTGTAAGGTCTTAAGCATGTTGCAAAGGTATAAGGCTGGTGTAAGGTCTTGGCCTTGTTGTAAAGGTATAAGGCTGGTGTAAGGTCTTGGCCATGTTGTAAAGGTATAAGGCTGGTGTAAGGTCTTGGCCTTGTTGTAAAGGTATAAGGCTGGTGTAAGGTCTTGGCCATGTTGTAAAGGTATAAGGCTGGTGTAAGGTCTTGGCCTTGTTGTAAAGGTATAAGGCTGGTGTAAGGTCTTGGCCTTGTTGTAAAGGTATAAGGCTGGTGTAAGGTCTTGGCCTTGTTGTAAAGGTATAAGGCTGGTGTAAGGTCTTGGCCATGTTGTAAAGGTATAAGGCTGGTGTAAGGTCTTGGCCATGTTGTAAAGGTATAAGGCTTATCATCATCATCCTATACTGTATATCAACCCAATTGCTGGATGATGTTGGATGAATGAACACACATCCATCCGACATCATCCACGCCTCCCACCTTGAACCTTCCACTCTACCTGTTAAAAGCAGGTAGAACAGGTAGATAATTAATATTCTCATGGTTTACCGCTTACAGGATGGTATAGTTACTACTGGTCGTGTAGTTAAGGGGGGGGAGGGGATAGTTAGGGGGACGGAAGGAGAGAAGTTGGGGGGAGGGGTTAGTTAGGGGGAGGAAGGGGGTAGTTAGAGGGATGGGTGGTGTAGAGTATAGTGGTCGATTCCACCTGTATATGATATCTTATATATGGCGGTTGTGTTCCACTATAGTACGTCTCATTTACGACGCTGGTGTGTGTGTGTGTGTGTGTGTGTGTGTGTGTGTGTGTGTGTGTGTGTGTGTGTGTATGTGTGTGTGTGTGTGTGTTTCATTCATTCATTCATATACGTACTCATTCACTCACGCTCATTTACTCTATCTCATTCACCCTGGAAGCCCGAGTATCATAGGTAAAGAACCGCTCCTAGGTAGGTAAGTACGAGGAGAATTAATTGCAGGTGAGAGGCTGAACCAGATCACATATATTAAAAGAGAGAGAGAGAGAGAGAGAGAGAGAGAGAGAGTTTAAACTTAATCTTTCGTTATTTGAATCAAGTTTTGTGTCTATTGTTTGATTTATTATTATTATTATTATTATTATTATTATTATTATTATTATTATTATTATTATTATTATTATTATTATTATTATTATATAGTGTTCCAAACATAAACCTGCCTTCACTTAGTTTATGAGGAAGAATATCAATTTTACTCTATGAACAACAACAGTAAATTATTCTTATTTCTTACAAGCTCACTTCCTCTCTCCTGTGTCTCTTGATCTCGTAGGAAGAACTCAGATAAAATCATTAACTAAATAAAAAAAATATGAAATATTACCAGGAGCGATTACAAAGCTACACTCAACAAGAATGATAAACAAGCAGAGGAATTTCACTAAGCTGGTCTAACACGCACGCACGCACACGCGCACACACACACACACACACACACACACACAATCGCTACAGGTCCCTTCGCAAATCGAGTCATCCACGAAATACGCACTGCAGAGAAGTCTCACTACCCAAACTGCTGCAACACCTGAAGCAGACCAACATCAGTCAGTGGTATGGTAAGCTTAAAGAACTCTGTGACTGAACAATAAGACACACCCCTCCCCTTCCTTAGCTATCTCACTAATGTTGACACAGCTGAGCAATCAAACAACTATTTCTGGCTACTATGTCAGACGCTCCCCCGGCTTGGATACAACCAATCTCCTGCTTACCTACCAGCCCCTCTTCCCACTGACTTAGTAGAAGAGCGAAGTAACAAAAACGTCTGGACAACCGAAGTTAAAAGCGCCCACACCCCCCTTTCCCACTGACTTACCAATGAAACTCTACAAGGAGTTCTCCCGGGAACTAGCTAAACCCCTCTGCTCCATCATCAATGCTTCCCTCAGTCAAGCCAGATGCCCAGCTGACTGAAGACTTCATATGTGTCACCAGTGCCCAAGTCAACCAGCCCACAATCCTTAAATGAGCTACGACCTATTGCAATCACCCCAATACCTAGCTTAATCTGTGAAAGTTGCGTGCTCGACTAGACTTATGCTGATATTGCAGACGCCATAGATCCTCAGGAATGTAGCAATATGAAAACTTCCTCCACCACTCACTGTCTTGTCAGCTTTCTCGACTACATATACGTCTGTGACTGTCGCCTTCATTGACTTCACCAAAGTATTTGACCTAGTTGACCACAATTTAATCATCAACAAAGCTATCGACCTCGGGTTTCGAAGAAGTCTTATACCATGGCTTACAGACTTCCTTAGTGACCGACGCCAAGCCGTACGCTTCCGAGGGGCTGTCTCCACTTTTCAGTTACTCACTTGTGGCGTCACCCAAGGCACCAAGACGGGACCCATCTCTGCTTCATTATGCTTATCAATGATGCTCTAAGAGAAACTCCTGCTCACTGGAAATATGTCGACGACTCCACCATTGGGATCAGTGTCAACAACTCGGCTCCCGACTACACCGCCCTCCAGGATTTATTGAACAGTCTCCAAAATTGGGCCACCAACAACCACGTCACCATCAACCAAACCAAGACCATGGTTATGCACATCAACCTCTCCTCCGACATTGTCCCACCCCCTTCCATTACTTTAGGTCCCAACACACTCCAGGTTGTAGATTCCACTAAGCTCCTCGGCGTCACCATAGACAACAAACTAAATTGGAAACCACACGTCAGTGAACTTGTCAAATCCTCCAGTTTCCGTCTCCACCTCCTCCACCTACTCAAAGTCCCCCGGAGTTCCTGCCCCAGAGCTCCTCGGTGTTTACTCAACATTCATGCTTCCCAAGCTCACCTATGTCTCCCCTGCCTGGTCTTCCTCCCTGAATGCCACACAACGTAAACACCTAGAAAAAGTGCAAAAGAGGGCATGCAAGATGTATTCTCTCCCCTTCCTACTCCACATATCAAGAAGAGCTCAACACACTGACCTTCTCGGCTCTCTCTGACCATCACCACGACCTCATCTGCAAATTTGGTGAGAAGCTTTTGCACCATCCTCGACACCGGCTCCTACTACCACCCGAGATCCCTCTTCCGAAAATTGCTGTTCGACACCACAACCGTATCCAGCCCATACGAGCAAGTACTGAGCCTTATAAGAACAGCCCAGTCCCAACCATTTTAAAAATTATCAATAACTTGTAATCAACCAGTGTATTCACTCCCAGTAAATACTACTTCTTGCACTGTCACTATGTTGAAATGCCCTGTAGTTTGACCTTCTCCACACCTAGTTATTATATATCATATTTGTATCACTTATGTTACTTGTATATTATTTGTCAATTATGCAACTGTATATTTTCAGCCTTCCGGCTGCCATGCTCTTTCACTAAATCGTTAATTGTTATTATTATTACACACACACACACACACACTCTGAGAGGGAAGAGGAATAGATAAGCTGGTCTTTACGGGAACCAACACATTATTTATACCGCCTAATGCCGTTGGGGACTGGACTCGCTAGCTATACACTGGACGCACCAAGAAACTGTTTACGTGTACCCAGGCGCCTTGAAGTAAGTCACCTCCACCTTATAAACAAACCCCTGAGTGAGGAATTGTTTTTCAGAAGAAGAAAGGGGAGTTTATGCCATATTGTAAATAGAAGGTGGGGGGGGGGGATATCTTGAAGTATTATCGTGGTAAGGATAGAGGATTATAGGCTTGTGCTGTTGTGGATTAGGATTGTGATTGTGTGTAGCTATGATTTGATAGGTATTTAAGCCATGATTAACCTTTTATTTTTTTAACATGTGTCTGTACTGTACGTGCTGGCTATCCGCATGACCCATACTATTACAACATAATGTTTATCGTATAATTTAACTTGTAACTGATTAAATTTTACATACTGAAAAACGAATGAATGCAGACAATAGTGTTTTATGACTCGTGTATAATTAAGAAACATTTAAGTGATTTGTTACGTTATAAAAGTCGTGTCAATCTCCGTGAGGGCAAGTTGCTCTCTCCAGTAACACCGCCTCACACCCTCCAACGACCTACAACAGCGTTCAGGAAGCCATGTGTTTATTTACTTGTAGTATTCCAATATGATATAGAACCTTTGTTAACCGAAACGTATTCATAAACCGGACTTTTGTATTTCCTGCCACACGACCACAGCTCAAACTTCCTGCTTCAGTTAGCGTCTGTGATTGGCTAATGGACGACGCGACGCCTTGGTGGACCGATTCAATAATGTTTAACCTTTTTCTGTGATGTTCATTAATGTTTAGAAACCCTGATTCTGTAGTGAACCCGAAGCAGTAGACTGATAATACTCTGTCCATAAATGCTTCGGATTCATGAGTCTGACTCTCTGGGGGGGGGGTTCGTGGTGGTTCTAAGGAAGAGGCGAACGGACTTTCAGATTGTACTATACTGCTTCGTGTATCGCGGCCATTGATTCGACTCGAGGTGAACTCCTTTATGTCGTGTGTGTGTGTGATGTAACCCCTGCCTGGACCGTAAAGTGCTGTACTGCCGACCCTGTACTATACTCTACACCTGTAGCGATTATTATGTAACTTCTTTGTGTGTGTGTGTGTGTGTGTGAGAGAGAGAGAGAGGCGCGCATTTCATACCATTAGATCTTATCTCTCACTATGGAACACCAGATGCAACAGTTGCTTTGTGTTTGACCAGCTAGTCACGTTCTTATGTAACCCCCTACACACCTCCATACACCATCACCACTATCGTAACACTAACACACACCACCACACACCACCACCACACACACCACCACTACCACACACACCACTACCACCACCACACACACCACACGCACCACCACCACCACACACCACCACACCATACACCCACCACACCACCACCACCACCACACACCCACCACACCACACACCCACCACACCACCACCACCACCACACACCACCACCACCACACACCCACCACCACCACACACCACACACACCACCACACCACCACCACCACACACCCACCACCACACACACACACACACACACACACCACACACCACCACCACCACACACCCACCACTACGCACCACCACACACCCACCACCACACACCCACCACACCCACCACCACCACCACACACCCACCACACCACCACACACACCCACCACCACACACCCACCACCACCACCACACACCCACCACCACACACCACACCACCACCACCACCACCACACACCCACCACCACACACCCACCACCACCACCCACCACCACCACCACACACACCCACCACCACCACCACACCACACACACCACCACCACACACCCACCACCACACACCCACACACCACCACCACACACCCACCACTACACCACCACACACACACCACCACACACACACCACCACCACACACCCACCACACCACCACCACCACACACACCACTCACCACACGCACCACCACCACCACACACACCCACCACTACACCACCACACACCCACCACTACGCACCACCACCACCCCGATAAACACAGTGACTCAGCTCCGGGCCCCGACAGTGAAAGTCTGGTCCCAGCACAACACACGCACACAGACAGACAGACACAGGTGTTGCTTTACTGTACTGAGTGTTGGTGAAAAAGATGCTTGTGTGATTTTTAAAATGAGTGAAGACAATAACACCAGACGCATGTACTCTCTATCTCTCATTCATTCACTCACTTACACACACACACACACACACACACACACACACACACACACACACACACACACACACACACACAATAGCAAAATGCACAAAGGTTAACCCAAAATATAAGCCACACTAGAGTACAACAATATAGGTCAAAGTGACAGTCAGTCTTGCTGTGTGAAGGTTAGAGTGAGTACCTGTGATGTCGTAAACGGTGGTGACGTCTCATAGGTCAGGAATAGACGTCATCATCATCATCATCATCATCATCATCATCATCATCATCATCATCATTATTATCATTGTCATTATTATCATCATCTGGTTGAGGGACAATGGTTATACGTTATAATACATGATTCTTCCTCACTGGTGGCTCTGTAGGGACACGTGGCTCTGTAGGGACACGTGGCTCTGTAGGTACACGTGGCTCTGTAGGGACACGTGGCTCTGTAAGGACACGTGGCTCTGTAAGGACACGTGGCTCTGTAAGGACACGTGGCTCTGTAAGGACACGTGGTTCTGTAAGGACACGTGGCTCTGTAATCAAGGTGGATAATTGGTATGCTAGTTGAGGATATGAAGAAGGAAGTGTGTGTGTGTGTGTGTGTGTGTGTGTGTGTGTGTGTGTGTGATAGTGCTAGACAGGAGGGGCACTATTGGCCCTGTGTGTGTGTACTGGCGATATTATACGGTAATATCTCCTTCTGTCAGATATTACCGAGTTTGGTCAATATTGTCTTTGTAACTCCCTCCCTAAACGTGACCTCTGCTGCTCCTCCGCCAGTGTACAGTATAGTGTAGGAGTCTTAGGAACTTAAATGAGTCTCCAAGTGATTTACTGATTTACCTTAGTTCTGGCAGGTAGATTAGGTTAGATTAGATTAAATTTAGGTGTTTGATCTGTATAATAGGTAAAATCCTCAAAGGGTGTGTGTGTGTGTGTGTGTGTGTGTGTCAATGGTGAAAATCTCCTTCTATCTCGACTTTCACCGTGGATGAGTACAGGTAGTGGTAGCGAGTAGTTGTGGTGGTAGTCGTGAGTTGTGGTGGTGGCGGCAGTGTGTTGTTGTCTATTGAATTGTGGTGGAAGTGAGTTGTTGTTGTGGTGGTAGTGCGTTGTGGTGGTGGTGGTGGTGGTGGTAGTGGGAGTGCGTTATGGTAGTGCGTTGTTGTGCAGTGAGTTGTGGTGGCAGTGCGTTGTTGTGGTAGTGATGGTTGTAGGGTATGGTCATGTTACTGTACTTGTCAACCCAAAAGGTGTAGCCAAGAATTTATCGAATATAGCTCCTGGTACTTAATAAAAAGGCGCCATTTTGTACTATATTTCTTCTACAACCTTGTGTTTGTTTACCTGTACCTTACTGCAATAAAACTGTATCGTTAACACACTACACTACTGTACTATGGTCGTCTCAATGTAACCTCGTGCAGTGGTAACTATAATGCACTTGTTACATGTAATGGTCTGAAATTTGGATGCTTTGTTGTGTATGTGTGTGGTTGTGCCCCCCGAGACTTGCCCCTTACCGCCACAACATCGCCCCCTTGTGTGCCCCAACCAGGCTGACGGGCGTACGGGCGTATCCCCACAGCCCTCCACAGAGACAAACACACACACACACACACACACACACCCTCTCTCTCTTTCTACAAGTTTTTTGTTCTCCTAGTTCAGTTTTCCTTGTCTTTATTGCATCATGCGTCTAGCTTATCGAAACATTATCGTCCCTCAAATATTTTCCTGGTTTCTTGAATAGTTAGTTGTTAGTTTTATTTCTTTCTTGGTTAAATAATGTAATGTTTTGGCGTGGTTTATACATCGTCACGGTCAGCGGGGGTCGAGGGTTCACTGGCAAGAAGCGATACAGTGGCAGCGAGGGCGGACGGACGGACTCCTGCACTCGTCCGGGTTATCGTACCGCTTCTTCCCTCTCACAGTCTGTATTGTACTTTAGGTAGTACTGAAGTCTGGGAGAGATAATCACAGAGTACTTTACGATTTACAGAGTATAAGGTTGTGCACCGTGTGGGGTTATTATACATATTTAATGTCTCTTGAAAGGTGATTAGGAAGGCGGTTGACATCAGTACAAAGAAAACAAAAGCAAAATAATATACAATTCTATTATTCACTTATCGCGTGTTTAGCCAACTTAAAATGATTATAAAACGGGTTTATTTGTCTACTTTAACAAATAAATCGTTCAGTAAGTTCAATTATACTCCTTCATTAATAAAACTTTGTGTGTAAGTTATATTTAAAGCCAAATTTAATACGTCTGTATTACATTTCTCTTATATATAATTTACGACACCACACCTGTAAGATCATATACCTGAAATTAATCCCTACACCTGTACCTGTAGTTATGTTTAATAGTGTTAATTATGTAGCTGTGTTAAATAGGGTTAATTATGTAGCTGTGTTAAATAGGGTTAATTATGTAGCTGTGATGGTGTTAATTATGTAGCTGAGTTAAATAGGGTTAATTATGTAGCTGTGATGGTGTTAATTATGTAGCTGTGTTAAATAGGGTTAATTATGTAGCTGTGTTAAATAATGTTAATTATGTTGCTGTGTTAAATAGGGTTAATTATGTAGCTGTGTTAAATAGGGTTAATTATGTAGCTGTGATGGTGTTAATTATGTAGCTGAGTTAAATAGGGTTAATTATGTAGCTGTGATGGTGTTAATTATGTAGCTGTGTTAAATAGGGTTAATTATGTAGCTGTGTTAAATAATGTTAATTATGTTGCTGTGTTAAATAGGGTTAATTATGTAGCTGTGTTAAATAGGGTTAATTATGTAGCTGTGATGGTGTTAATTATGTAGCTGAGTTAAATAGGGTTAATTATGTAGCTGTGATGGTGTTAATTATGTAGCTGTGTTAAATAGGGTTAATTATGTAGCTGTGTTAAATAATGTTAATTATGTTGCTGTGTTAAATAGGGTTAATTATGTAGCTGTGTTAAATAGTGTTAATTATGTAGCTGTGATGGTGTTAATTATGTAGCTGTGTTAAATAGGGTTAATTATGTAGCTGTGATGGTGTTCATTATGTAGCCGAGTTAAATAGGGTTAATTATGTAGCTGTGATGATGTTAATTATGTAGCTGTGTTAAATAGTGTTAATTATGTAGCTGTGTTAAATAGTGTTCATTATGTAGCTGTGTTAAATAGGGTTAATTATGTAGCTGTGATGGTGTTAATTATGTAGCTGAGTTAAATAGGGTTAATTATGTAGCTGTGATGGTGTTAATTATGTAGCTGTGTTAAATAGGGTTAATTATGTAGCTGTGATGGTGTTCATTATGTAGCCGAGTTAAATAGGGTTAATTATGTAGCTGTGTTAAATGGTGTTAATTATGTAGCTGAGTTAAATAGGGTTAATTATAATAATAATAATAATAATAATAATAATAATAATAATAATAATAATAATAATAATGATAATAATAATAATAATAATAATAATATTAATAATCATAATAATAATAATAATAATAATAATTAACAGTTTATTGAAAGAGCATAGCAGCCAGAAGGCTGAAAATATACAGTTACATATTTGGGGAATGGGTTTCGATTTACAAATAATATACAAATAACATAAGTGATACAAATAAGATATATAATAACTAGATGGGGAAAAGCTCAAACTACAGGACATTTCAACATAGTGACAGTGCAAGGAGTAGGATTTACTGGGAGTGAATACACTGGTTTATTACAAGTTATTGATAATTTTTACAATGGTTGGGACTGGGCTGTTCTTATAGCGATCAGTTCGTGCACGTATGGGCTGGATGCGGTTGTGGTGTCGAACAGCAATTCTCGGGCCAGGGATCTCAGGTGGTAGTAGGAGCCGGTGTCGAGGATGGTGCAGAAGCTTCTTACCAAATTTGCAGATGAGGTCGGTGATGGTCAGTGAGAGTCGAAAGGGTCAGTGTGTTGAGCGCTTCTTGATATGTGGAGTAGGAAGGGGAGAGAATAATCTTGCATGCTCTCTTTTGCACTTTTTCTAGGTGTTTACGTTGTGTGGCGTTTAGGGAGGAAGACCAGGTAGGGGAGGCATAGGTGAGCTTGGGAAGTATGAATGTTGAGTAAACACTGAGGAGCTCGGGTGCAGGGACTTGAGTCGGCGGAGGAGGTGGAGACGGAAACTGGAGGATTTGACAACTTCACTGACGTGTGGTTTCCAATTTAGTCTATGGTGACGCCGAGGAGCTTAGTGGAGTCTACAACCTGGAGTGCGTTGGGACCTAAAGTAATGGAAGGGGGTGGGACAATGTCGGAGGAGAGGTTGATGTGCATAACCATGGTCTTGGTATGGTTGATGGTGACGTGGTTGTTAGTGACCCAGTTTTGGAGACTGTTCAATAAATCCTGAAGGGCGGTATAGTCGGGAGCAGAATTGTTGACGCCGATCACCGGTCAACACAATTTTTCTGGCACAAGGTTTTTAAACGGATTTTAAGTAAATTTGGGGTGCAGAATCCAAATATGACTTTGGTTTTTGTCTATCACATCAGGTATTTGAGATATACCATATTGCACTTTTGCTGGGAAACGTAAACTTTTGGATCAAAATTGACGGTTTAAACATGTATACGTAAATTTTTTCAGCATTATAATTTGTATTTTTCTATAACCAAAAATTGTTAATATCAAATTGGAAAGTTAATGCACATATAATATTTAAATGTAACATTGAAGGGTGAAAAAAACAATTAATGTACGGTAGAAATAGTGCAAGTATTAAGATCAAGTTACAGTTACATAAACTTCCTCTTTTTGGCCGATCTCTTATGTACAGCTTCTGGAATGTCTCTCATCAAACTCCAGCAGTAGTCCGCCATCATGTTCGAGTCCCATCGACCTTGGTAACGTTCTTCCATTACTTTAATGTTTTGATGAAAGCGCTCCCCTTGCTCCTCGCTCACTTCTCCCAGATTTTCTGGAAACTCGTCCAAGTGACTGTGTAAGTAGTGAACCTTGATACTCATTCTGCATCCAAGTGCTTGTAAACTCAAGAGCAGCTCTTCCACAATTTCTTGATAGTTGTCCGCTTTCTTGTTCCCTAAGAAGTTCCGCACCACATTAGAGAAAGCATTCCAAGTTCTTGCCTGTGCCTCAGTCATTGTTGCAAGGAAGTGTGGATCTCTGGTCATATGAATGAAAGTACTTCCGCAGTTGCTCTTCTCTGTTGCGATAAAAGGAGACACTCGTGCCAGGTTTTAAGAGTCGTTTCTCTTGAAGCCTGGAAGCTAACAATTCAGCAGACTGTTTTGGCAAATTTAGATCTCTGACCAGATCATTCAATTCTGACTGAGTAAACAACGTTGGCTTTTCACAATCTTCACCAGATGGCTTGAAAAGATCAGCCTCTTCATCTTCATCAGTAGAAACAGGTGAATTCCGGTCTATATCCTCAATCTCTGGTAGCTCAGTAAATTCTGGCACAGGTATTTCTTCACTGTGGGGAACTGGTCGTATGGCTGATGGGATATTTGGGTATTGCAGGTATTGTTTGTTTTTCTTATTGAAACCTTTAACATTGACGAGGCAGAAGTAGCAGTTATCTGAATGATTCGTTGGTTCTCTCCAAACCATAGGCACGCCAAACTGAAGTCTAGCATTCTTTCTTTGAGACCAGGATCGCAAAGTTTCCAGGCAGGTTTTGCACACTTTGTGAGGAGCCCAACTTTTGTCCTGGTCTCCAAGTGGTACTTTAAAGTAAGCGAGGTACACTCTCTTCACAAAACTGGTGATGTTGCGCCTTTGACTTTTCAAAGTAAAGCTTCCACAGATGTAGCAGAATATATCTGGGTCATTGCAGCAATTCCGTCTTTGGGATGTTGAAGCCATTGCCAGGTTATCAGTTTTCACCTGAAAATGATAAAAAAGAGGAGTTAGATTTATTACAAGTTCAAAATAACTATGTTATATAAATTAACCACCACAATTTTTAGACACGAACCTGCAAAAAACTCTGAAAACGGAATTTTTGGTGAAATCCATCAAAATAGGGAATACCGATAGCGCAAAAACGTTACGTGATGGAGCAAATCTGAGATCAGATTTGGATTCAGCACCTTAAAGTTAGTAAAAAACAGTTAAAAGGTTTCATGCCAGAAAAAAAAAAAATTTTGTAGACCAGTGTTATGTAACTGTGATGGTGTTAATTATGTAGCTGTGTTAAATAGTGTTAATTATGTAGCTGTGTTAGTGTTAATTATGTAGCGGTGTTAAATAGTGTTAATTATGTAGCTGTATTAAATAATGTTAATTATGTAGCTGTGTTATAGTGAAGGTTGTGGACTTGAACTCTCTGTTGTGATGACTAATATGAGAGCCAGTGATGCGTGAAGTGTTTAATATTATTATTATTATTATTATTATTATTATTATTATTATTATTATTATTATTACTATTATTATTATTATTATTATTATTATTATTATTATTATTATTATTATTATTATTAGTGTTGTTATAATGACTTTTATTCATTATTGTTGTTGTTTGGGTGAAATAACTACACTGGCTTTATGGTTTCGTGTTTGTTATAGACAGAGGTTTTCACTTTGGTTTTAACATCTTCATTAGCATATTCTGGGTGTCAGTTGCCAAGTGTGTGTGTGTGTGTGTGTGTGTGTATGTGTGTGTGTGTGTGTGTGTGTGTGTTATGGACGTACATTTTGTTTTGTATTTTTGTATCTGCCTGTATATAAACTAACCTAACCTAAGTATCGTATAGTCCTGTATAGGAGATGAACGCCTCGCTACCTAAGGATAAAACTTGTAAATTTCACAAGGGCTTCTGTAGTGGGAGATCCCTTTGACTCACACTCCACCGTCAACAAGTACTTACAACACCCACCCACTGAACATAAACCATATGGCAAAACGAGGCTATGTTTCTGGGGAGTCCAATGGGTAGAAGGATTACACCCAAGTACCCTAAGGCGCAGGATCAGACACTCTCCTGTAGTCAACATGAACAGAATGCGACGACCTATGATGAGGATAGACACTGTAAAGATTCGTGTTGTCACGTGTGAATGTCTTGATTTTTCTTACGACATGAGTTGAGGACGACGCGTAGGATGTAAGTGACCTCGAATACACACCAGCAAGAGGAGAGGAAGGAATGACCCTGTGTTAGTTGCTGCAGTCATGTTTTCTTCCTGTCCTTACTCTTGATTGGACAGAGAAAACTCCTGGTCGTCAGGGTGGAAAGAAGAACTGGTTGTCTTGCTCTCAGGGTTGGAACATTACCTCCGAGTTCTAGAAACTCTCTTACACGAGTACGACAAATCACTGCTGTAGAGTTGTCCGCCGTCAGCTTCCAGGGTATATCCTCACATGACCTGGGACCTGGCGGGCGGTGAGCATCTAGCACGCCGGGGGATCGGCCGCAGCACCTGCTAAAAGTACAAAGCCCTCCACAATAAGCTCTGCCCTTTTCTGTGTGTTTGGTAAGATCTTGAAGTATCAGTGTTAGAACGTTGTCTCAGGGTTAGTTAACAGCATAATGACTCTTCATTTTCCATCACATCTCCTTCACATGACTCTCAGTGTGGGGTCTCAAGTACACACACACACACACACACACACACACAAAGAGAAGAGGGTGGTGACCTCCCTGGTCCTGTGAGGGCAGCAGAATACTGCCTCCCTCCGCCACGCTCCTGGTGGTGTGTTTGCGTGGCCTCTGTTATTATTTTGATCATGTGGAGTGTGTGTGCGGGTGTGTGTGTGTGCAGGTCCCGCCCGTGTCACCCCCTCCTGCTGCCCCACAAACCCCTCCTCCCCTCATCTCACCTCCCTCACACACACCATGATTTAACCTACTCCAGCCTACACTGGAATAGCTCTTCCTAATAGGGCGACGTGGCTGTCAGGTCAGTTACTTCTGGGTGGCGGCACTCGTGGATGAGTCTGTAAATGAGGAGATATAAAGGGTGTCCAGGGCCCCTGTGTCTGGGCCAACTCCCTGACCTAGACCACTCCCGCGTCCTTCCTGGGATTAGAACCGCAGAGTGTAACTCCTGGTAGTGTTGGTGGGTCATGGACGTATACCCGAGTACCGCGGAGATGAAGAGACAGATAACCTTGACCAGACTTCATATTGGCCACTCTAACCTGACAAAGGCCGCCTCACGACCCAGGAGCACACACACACATACACTACTACTACTACTTTGCTGTCACTCGGAATCATGACGCTCATCCAGCTATGATACAATGATATGAGTTATTAAGGATGTCACTTAGGTTGGTGAGTTATGAGGTAACTGAAGAGGCCGATACGGGACCGGCAGAGTTGTTCACAGATGTTGCACATTGTCATGGTTTTTCATAATTTAGTTTGTGGTGTCTAAGTGTGGATTATATTATATAAAGATTATAATATATTGTGTTTCTTATATTTCTTACCGTAGAGTTCGATACCTTCACACTGGTTACTTACAGGAGATTATGGTGTATCTACGTAGAAATTCACTCCACCGCCCGACATTCCATGATTTATATTTGATAAATGATGATTTAATGAGTTACATTAATTTCCAACATCCATCTAAGTTATTGGTTATAATTTGTCATAACCAATCAGTCATTACCTTGAGTAATAATAAGATAGGATCACAGATACGGGCAGATAATTGCACTTACATTTATTTGTCAAGCTTCCATACAATGATTTACAATTTGCATGGATATATATGAGTCACTCACGTTCACGCTGTAATAAAATTAATCTTCTAAAACAGGGAATTTTCAACTTGGGGACAAATGTGATTACTCTACTATGGGTATGACTTCACAGTGCCTTAATTATTCAAGTGATACATTTATTGCCAGCCTGGATTGCTTGCCAGCCTGGATTGCTCTTGTTGCAACCAGGCTTCTGCACAAGAAGCTCTTTCCACGGGGAATAACAACAAAAGGGTACTCTTGGGTTACCACATATAGTCTCGCGTCACTGACAGTCACTGTAGACGGTTGTCGCGGCAAGGAGAACTGGTAAGCGTGATTTGATTAACCACATAGGTGCAATAGACCAGCCTGGATTGCTTTTGTCGCAACCAGGCTTCCACACGTGGATTTTCCACGGGGATAACAAACCCCGGTTAACTAAACTTAATCTCATGTCGATCACGGTCACTGTAGACGGGTGTCGTGCAGGAGAACTCTGTAAGGGTGAATTGATTAACCATTTACTGTAGGTTTGATAGGCCAGCCTGGATTGCTCTTGTTGCAACCAGGCATCCACACGTGATATTTCCACGGGGATAACAACTTAGGTTAGCACACTTAGTCTCGTGTCACTGATGGTCCATGGGACGAGGTGGCGGTGGAGGACTCTGTGTGGTGTCCCGTTCCCTTCAAGAGGGAGAGGGTGGGGACGACGTCTTAACTAACCCATGGCCTAGGGGGTACTACTTAAAATGTGGTTTTGTGGCTTGAGGCGATGAGCAGTACAACACTGTCTCACTGGCCTCCCCCTATAGGCTGGCTAACATACCACTAATGGAAAATATAGTGCAGTCAAGGCCTCGCCGGGTGCCTTATCTCTAGTAAAACAAACTTGATTGCGTGGGTAAGCCTAACGCTACCCATGAAACACATGTGGAGGGCTACATCTAGTGTGGAGGGCCAGCATATTTCTGGTGTTGGCGCTTGCTTGTCTGGGTTTGCAGTTGGGCTAACTTGAAAGTATTGACACCTTCTTGTGTGGTGCTCCTCCAAGCATTACGGTGTGGAGTAATCGTCTCCCAGGTGAGGGGGTCGATTTGGCACTTTTTCAGGTTTGTCTTAAGACTATCCTTATACCCATTTAGTTGCCCGCCAGTGTTACGTTTACTATTCGTTAGGTGACTGTAAAGTAGCTGCTTTGGCAGTCTACTGTCGTCCATGCAGGAAACATGGCCAGTCCAGCGTAGTTGTTCATGGATAATGGTAGCCTCGATGCTCATACAGTTGGTGTCAGCAAGAATACTGTCATTTGTTCTCTTGTCTTCCCAGCGAACTCGGAGGATGGAAGTTTTCAAGTGCCTTGATGTGCTTCCTGTATGTGTAGTTATGTAGCTTTGGGTGATTACTAGCCACTTCGCCATTAGGCTATTTCGGCCAAAGCTGTTTTTTTCCTGAGTCGTTTTCTTTGGACTTCTTCCTTGTTTCTTTTTGCTTTTCAATTTTCATTCTTCTTCTTGGTCTTGTTCTGGTATATTTTCGTAAAGGTCTAAAAACGGTGATGATTTTAATGTTACTAAATCCTTTTCTTCGGTCTTGTTTAATTCTGTGGTCTTGTTGGGGTCTTGATTCTTCTTTTCTTCGGTCTTCACTACAAGGAGAGCCTCCTTGTACTATTTTTCTTGCTTCGCAGCTTAACCAACCTACACTCCTCCCTCCACTTGGGACACTCCAGGTTGGAGGAGGAGTGAAGGCCACCACAACCTGTGCATTTCTTGGCGGCCGCCAAGCAGTTGGTGTGCTGGTCTTCCGTGTCCGCAACTGCAACAGACCTCCCTGAGCTCGACACTTCGCCAGATGGCCGTACCTCTGGCATTTGTAATACTTTGTTGGTCTTCTTTCATACGGTCTTACTGGGATGTTCTCCCATCCCAGCAATACGGTGCTTGGTAGATTCTTGGTAACCAACCAGTGCAGTTGCACTGGTCAGCTTCTGAACTATTGAGAGCTGGTCTCCGATCAACTCGGCCGTTTTTCTTTTTCAAGTAGTTTTATCGCGGTGGAGATGACTCCCAACACCAAGTTGTCCCCTGTGCGAGCTTCCACTAGTATCTGGATCCCGTTAATTTCTGTTATGTTGGCTGTTTGCTGGGTCTGTCCCCATTCCGCGAAGGTGACGATAGGGCCACCACTAACTGGTCTGCTGACGACCCTTGTCACTCCCCGTTTCCCAAGGAGTCAAAAACTCTTAGGACAAGGAGGTTTCGTTGCTTGCGCGAAGGGCATATGACTGGGTACAGTCTTACGACCTTCGCCTTGTCACAGGTCAGCATCATCAGGTTCACATAGTACCTCGTGAGCAGAGAAGATCTTGCCTCGCCGAGGTGCAGTTCTCAGTTGGGTGCTGTATGTGACCCATGTCTCGCTGCCTTCTAGCAGGGTGGGGAGGA
Source organism: Homarus americanus (assembly GCF_018991925.1). NCBI lineage: Eukaryota > Metazoa > Arthropoda > Malacostraca > Decapoda > Nephropidae > Homarus > Homarus americanus. The sequence continues at coordinate 145,183 of NW_024746832.1, forward strand.
CCACTGCTCGATATATGAGCAACTTTGTAGATAATTTCAGCTCCCTACAGCTGAAGACACGGTTTCGGAGTCTGCCAAAGTGTGCATACGCGTCTGTGTAGGTGTTCAGGATCTCCTGTAGGTCGTGTTCAGTGTGAGCAACCTGAATGAGGTCGTCTGCATACAGAAGTTCAGTAATGGAAGCTGCCAACACCTTTGTTCTTGCCTGGAGTCGTCTTATGTTGAAAAGACGCCCCTTCACCCGGTACTCGATGTCCACCCCACCGGTTAAATCGGCACTGACACGAGTGAGGAAGGCAGCCAAGAAAATGTAAAAAGAATTGGTGCCAATACACACCCTTGTTTAACCCCTGTTTAGATGGGGAAGAACTCAGACTGGGTGCCATTGTGCAGGACACTGCCGTTCATGCCATCGAGGAGTTGCCTCACAGTGTCACAGTGGTCTGAGCTACACATGGCACGGGTGATGAGGATATCTCGGCGATCTCTTTCCCTGACAATGATATGCCAGTGTTTGGATTGTGGATGTTGCCACGAACCCTTTAACTTGTCGGCCTGTATAAACAAGGTATTGGTGATTGTGAGGCTGTGTGCAGCAAACTTGCTGAGGAGGAGTAGGCCGTTGGGATTACACTTGCCCTGTCCATTTCTCCCTATGGTTCCCTGTCAAATGTCAGCATCTCTGACAACTCTGGCATTGAAGTCACCAAGGCGCACAACCTTATCTTCTCTGGGGATAAAGGTTAGTACTCTGCCAAGGTCCGCATAAAAGGCCTCCTTGATGTCATCCTCTGCATCCAGTGTTGGGGCATATGCACTGATGAAAAAGGCATGACGTGAGTGATTCAGTGGGACTCTGAACGTCATGAGACGCTTGTTGATCCCGATAGGCATTGCAGTTAGCCTGTGTAGGATGTATTGCGATGGCAAAGCCAACTCCATAACTGCGGTTTCTCTCTGCAGCAGGCTTACACTTCCAGAAGAAGGTATAGCCAGACCCTCGTTCTGTGAGTTGACTCTCGTCTGGGAGCCTGGACTCAATACCTAGCCAGATTTTGTAACAAGGGCGGTTCTTCTTTCAAGACACTCATTTGTGCCAGTATCCTGAAGGGTCCTGACATTCCATGCAGCGACCATAAGAGGTTGTATAGTTTGTTTTTGTTTGGATCTGTGATTTTGATTGTGTTTTCGACCGCATAAGGATGACCTTACTGGATGCGGTTGCCCAGTCAGGTTGGTTTTCTAGGCAGGCTATGATTAGGGCCCCTTATCTAGCCCCCTCCCCATGTGGGTGAGCTGAGTGGCTCCTCGGAAGGGCTGCTCAGTCGCACAAACAGGACCGGATTGCACTGCTGCCAAGATCCCAGTGCATAAACGACCATCTTATCTGTGCTGCCCATGTGCAGAGTTGTGACTAGAGACTCCCAGCAGTCATCTCTGCACTTTCCCCGTCGCCACTCTTCCATCGCCATAGGACTTTAGGGGGTATAGGGGGTTTTGATGATGATGAGAGGTATGGTGAGTTGGATGATGGCTGCATGTGAGTTGATTTATGTGGTGAGGCAGGAGCACAGGCTGCAACCACACATCTTGGCTCTCCCTTTTCCTGATCCAGTGGTGCAAGTGTTGCAACGACTGGGGAGAGGGAGAGTTGCAATGGAGTGTCGATAGCCCAGTTTGTTAGGTTTCGCCTTAGTGGCCTGTCCATCATGCATTGTCTTCGCCCGTTGTAGTCGTTGGGTTCCCACGGTGGTCACCTCTTTTGCCTATACCGCCGTTGGGGTCTTGTTGGAGCTCTGCAAGTATGTCTGCCTGATGCGGGGCTCCACCTCAGATTTTTCGTTCGGGGTTTACTCCCGTAGCCTTATACATCCCAAGGTTAATCTGCAAGGCAGCGGGGCAATGGCTGTTAGGCGCCAGGATGTGTTCACATGCCAGTGGGCCTATGTGCCGTCCCTCTGGGGCCCACTGCTACTCCGAGATCCCCTGCTGGTCTAGCCTGGGCCCACGAGGCACCCAGTTACCGTGTGTTGCCACGAGGAGGCACAGCAGGAGTCTTGATGGTCAAGACTTATGCAAGTTGCTTCCCACTTCGCCACGAGGGCCAGCCAGCGGCGCAAAGCGAGAGGGAGCAAGCAATGCCTGCACCTTAATACTAACATAATGTTGTCACACAAGACGCATTGCACCACCCTGTATGTACACCCAATAAAAATTATTGCACCTTTACGGCGTGATACAATATGACACGGGTGTCGAATAATTTTTTAGTAGGTGTACACACACACACACCGGGCGAGGCTGACCATAACATTCAGGCTGCAGGTTGGGTTAGTATAATATAATCATAAGGTAAAATGATCCTGGGTGCCTATGTTCAGATGATCATTATAAAAACAAAATAATAATCAACCATATAATTAAATAAAAGAAAAAAGCTTCCTAATTTGTGAGATAATATTGTACAATCGAGATACTGAACAAGGCGGCGATGCTCAGGCGTTACAAGAATTCCCAAACAGACGCGTTAAAATAGAACCATTAATGAGGCAGTCAATCACGGTGGCGAGGGTGTGACTCACTACTGAAGGATCTCTCATTACACTACTAAGTAAAATTAGGAAGTGATTTATGTGTTTAGTTTAGCCTGTGTGTGTGTGTGTGTGTGTGTGTGTGTGTGTGTGTGTGTGTGTGTGTGTGTGTGTGTGTGTGTGTGTAAACGAAATGTAAATAGAAACATAATTATATATCTCTTCACTTTTAGTCACACCTCAGCTACCGACGGAGAGGCTGAAGGTTTGCAGGTGTCTTACGAGTGTAGAGCGGCGTGACATGTTGCTGGGTGTTGAGATGATGCAGCCTGTGTGTCTTATCAACCCCCCTCCTCCTCTAACCTCCCCATCCTCCCCCTCCCTTCCCCCCTCCTCTTACCCCATCCCTCCCCCTCCCATCCTCTCCCTCCCTTCCCCTCCTCTTCACCCCCATCCTCTCCCTCCCATCCTCCCCCCCCTTCCTCCCCTTACCCGCCCATCCCTCCCTCCCATCCTCTCCCTCCCTTCCCTCCTCTTACCCCCCATCCTCTCCTCCCATCCTCCCCTCCCTTCCCCTCCCCTTACCCCCCATCCTCTTCCTCCCATCCTCTCTCCTTCCCTCCCTTACCCCCATCCTCTCCCTCCCATCCTCTCCCTTCCCTCCATCCCCTCTCCCCCCCTTCACCCTTGGAAACACCATCAGTTATACTCGTGAGGAAGGTAATGAGATGTTATTGAGTCATATCCAAGTTATGAAATATTAAATTGTTGTGTGAGTGACGGTTCTTATTATTTACTGGTCACTGAAGCTTTGTGTTGACGTAACTCTTAATATCTAGACTAATGGGCTTCTCCCGCCCGCTTTACCAGGCCCCGTGTGCCAGACTGGTAACTATTATTCACACGGCACGTATCTTGACAGCTTGGCGCTCTTACACTGCATTGCGGGGACAACATTTCATGTATATTTTTGCTGGGTGCGACAAATGAATTTGGGAGGAACTGTCCACATGTCACCCTTACTTCTGAGTTTCCTGAAAGCTGATGGCCTCTTAACGCCCGCGTCTTTCTGCTGTTTGTTGAGAGAAACATTGTGGTGTGTTTCATGTTTGTTTTGTTATATACGTACGGTTGAGAATGAAATGCGTGTATATGTTATAATAAAATTCTCATATCAGTTAATTGATCATGGTGGAGTAGAGAGCAGCTTACAGGGGCAGTTGGTAGCGAACTGTCGAGAGCTGGTGGACTTGTGGCGGCTGAGTGACTCGTGAATAGTGTTGTTTGTAGTCCACTGCCACACACACACATGACAAAATGACATCGTTTTCAAGATGCATATCCCCCCCCCCCCGCCACACCGTAGTCTCACATAACGTTGACAATCTTACAACATATATTAGATATCAACCTAACCTAACCTAACCTAACCTAACCTAACCTAAGCTGCCAACGGAGCAGAATCCTAACATAGATTTGTTAGTAGTACAGTACAGTATACCCCTCGATGACCAACTTGAGTGTGACGTTGGAATTAATGATCAGAAGTAGTCAAGATCTATAACATGGATGACAAACAAAGAGCAATTGAAGACCTGAGGGGTAGGTGTAGGTGTGGGTGTGTAGGTGTGGGTGTGTAGGTGTGGGTGTGTAGGTGTAGGGAGGAATAGATTACCCCTTTATGCATGAGCAACAACAACTCCCATTTATTACCGCCCTTAACCACACCAGTCCATCAACCTGCCCACCCATCTATCGTCTCCGCCCACCCCATCACCCCCCAATCATCCCCCCATCACCCCATTACCCGATGGAGAGATGACCCATTAGATTTATAAGCACTATTCTTACACACCCATACACTTACATGTATGGGAGGGACACACACACACACACACACACACACACACACACACACACACACACACACACACACACCTACCACATAGGGCATCACATGGGCCACCCCTACCCCACCTCCTCCCCCACCTCTTCCCTCCCTCCTCATCCCCCTCACACCTCTCCCCCAATTCTCCCTCCCTCTCTCCTCCTTAACCCAAATGAAATCTAATTTAATTAAGCCAAAGTTAACCTGACCTAACCTGACCTAACCTGACCTCACCTGACCTAACCGAACTTTTCTCTTCGTTACATTTAACCACTTTACAACCACACTTAAGTTAACTATTCCAACCACAACCTAACTACAGTAAAATATAAACACTCCTTATTATAACTACCAAACTAATTACCTAATCCCCCCCCCAAAAAAAAAATAGTTCAAGTTAAATAGAATTAATTAGATCAGGTAAAACACAAGTCACATAAAAAAATAATAACAAAGAAAATGGTCCACCGATAACATGACCTCCGATATAGAGAAGTTACCCGAGAAAAGTAAAACACCTTGGTCCACCTGGGAGAAAGATTTATACCTGGGTGTGTCTCACTTGATTGCAGGTAAAAAAAAAAAAAGGAGGAATTATGGTCAAGGACCCGTATATATGGCCCCGAGGTGGTCGATTATTATTGATGGCCCCCGTGTTCCCATTTACTCGAGGTATGGATAAACGGAACCAGCATTTTACGGGAGTTTGTCTTGGTTGTTAATGGAGGCAGGTCAATCAAACAAGAGACTGTGGTTGGGTCGATAAACTGTTGGTGATAGTGTTGAGGGGGGGGGGGGGTAGTCAGCCAGTCTTAAAGCCAGTCAGTCAGTCTTAAAGCCAGTCATCCAGCCTTAAAGCCATCCAGCCAGTCTTAAAGTCAGTCACTCAGTCTTAAAGCCATCCAACCAGTCTTAAAGCCATCAAGCCAGTCTTAAAGCCATGTAGCCAGTCTTAAAGCCAGTCAGTCAGCCTTAAAACAACAGCCATACACCTAAAAAAACACCCCTTTATCCAAGCCCCAAACATTTTAAAACATACACTGTACACTTAACACACAAACGACTCTTAACAAACAACAAACACAGACAGGATTACTTAACATAAACAAATAAACAAAGAATTACTTAACATATACAAACAAACACAGAATTACTTAACATAAACAAACACAGAATTACTTAACAAACAAACAAACACAGAATTAATTAACATAAACAAACAAACAAGACAAGAAGATTAACAACAACCAACCAACCATAACATTACCGTTATCCACTAAAGTGATTATCTCAGGTGAGAGAGCGTTCACCTGCCCTCACCCTCCCCCCCCTCACCCTCCTCCCTCTCCCCCTCACCCTCCCCCTCCCCACCCTCCCTCCCCCACCTCCCCCCTCCCCCCTCACCCCCTATCCTACTATCTCTCTCCCCCTCACCCCTACATTTTCTCCCTCTCTCTGGGGAGTTAGGGGGGGTTAGAGTGAGGTTGACGGAGGAATATACATACATACATACATACATACATACATACATACTGTACGTACATACATACATACATACATACATACATACATACATACATACTGTACATACATATATACTGTACATACATACATACATACTGTACATACATACATACATACATACATACATACATACATACTTGCATACTGTACATACATACATACCGTACGTACATACATACATACATACATACATACATACATACATACATACTGTACATACATACATACATATACATACATACATACATACACTGTACATACATACATACATACATACATATTAAGCATACATACTTCTGCATAATTGTACATACATACATACTGTATATACATACATACATACATACATACATACATACATACATATCCTTGGACCACTGAAGGGTCAAGATTGCACCTGGCGCTCCTCCGGAGCAGCCAGGTCAACTGTTGCTGCCCATACCAACTCCCTCCCCTGAACCCGCCTCCCCACCGGAATATCAACAAGTTCACGCCAGAAGTTACTATTTCATTTAGGAAAGGAATGGAACCAGTGTTAAACAGAGGTGAACAGTGGTGAACAGTGCTTAAGTCGGTGAGAACAACTCAACAGTAACAGTGGTACCCAAGTTGACCTTCACACAGTGAGGTCCCAGGTACCCAGTGATAACGGCCCGACCCTACAACCAGCGAAGTGTTAATCCGTCTACGATAGGAAGGCCTGGGACCACACCTCACTCATAGAACACCGTCTGTGAGGGAACTACTACACCACGTGAGGCCCCTCATAACACCATCTTTGAGGGAATTACTACACCACGTGAGGCCCCTCATAATACCATCTGTGAGGGAATTACTACACCACGTGAGGCCCCTCATAACACCATCTGTGAGGGAATTACTACACCACGTGAGGCCCCTCATAACACCATCTGTGAGGGAATTACTACACCACGTGAGGCCCGCATAACACCATCGGTGAGGGAATTACTACACCACGTGAGGCCCCTCATAACACCATCTGTGAGGGAATTACTACACCACGTGAGGCCCCTCACAACACCATCTGTGAGGGAACTACTACACCACGTGAGGTCCCTCCTAACACCATCTGGGAGGGAGTTACTACACTACGTGTTTGCTGTTCAACACCTACATTAATCTGTTTGTTCACTGTATGTTCCTTCACCTTTCTCTAATGAAGGCTTTTGTTAAACCACCAATGTATGTAATAAGTCATTTATGTCCAATGTATATTTTCAGCCTTCGGGCTGCAGAACTTTTTCAATAAACCGTTAATTATTATTATTATATTATTACTGTACGTACACATACATACATACATACATACATACATACTGTACATACATATATACTGTACATACATACATACTGTACATACATACATACATACATACATACATACTTGCATACTGTACATACATACATACTGTACGTACATACATACATACATACATACATACATACTGTACATACATACATACATACTTGCATACTGTACATACATACATACTGTACATACATACATACATACATACATACATACATACATACATACAAATGAATACCAGATGGATAATGATAAATAGATATTCATATTATATTTAGGTAAAACATTTTGGTGTTTATACGGAACGATGATAGATTGTGTTACCAAGTGTTCGTGTGTTACTCTCGTGTGTGTTACTCTTGTGTGTTACTCTCGTGTGTTACTCTTGTGTGTTACTCTCGTGTGTTACTCTTGTGTGTTACTCTCGTGTGTTACTCTTGTGTGTTACTCTTGTGTGTTACTCTTGTGTGTTACTCTTGTGTGTTACTCTCGTGTGTGTTACTCTCGTGTGTGTTACTTCGTGTGTTACTCGTGTGTGTTACTTCTGTGTGTTACTTCCTTGTGTGTGTTACTCTCGTGTGTGTTACTCTTGTGTGTTACTCTCGTGTGTGTTACTCTTGTGTGTTACTCTTGTGTGTTACTCTTGTGTGTTTTAAAAGTTTTGTTAGGTTAGGTTATTTTAGCTTAACCTAACCTAACCATATTAAGCACCTGTGTTAATAAAGTGTCTTGTCTCTGCCTACAGGTGAGCTGAGAGTGTGACCAGTACTACAGGTTGGTGAGTTGTGGCGGTGTACCTAACAGTAGTGTACTTGATAATGATACTGTGTACTGTAGTGTATTTATGGATGAGTAAGACTATAGGGTAGTGTACTGTAGGAAAATGTTGTAGTGTATTGTGTTGTATAGTGTTGGGTACTGTAATGTTCTGTAGTGTGTTTATCTACATGATGGTGCACTGTACTGTAGCACTCCAGAATCGACATCTTGTAGAATTACCTATGGATGTTACTTAACATGGAACCCTTCCTCCTTATATTCCTCCACCTTCTCCACCTCTTCCTTCTCCTCCTCTTCCATCTTCACCTTGTCCTCCTCCTCCATCTACACCACCTCCTCCATCTACACCACCTCCTCCATCTACACCACCTCCTCCATCTACACCACCTCCTCCATCTACACCACCTCCTCCATCTACTCCACCTCCCATACCTCCTTCTTGACTTACTCCTAAGTTATACCTTGAGGTTGTCGTCGAGTGTCGTCGCCCTTGAATAACCCTGATAGTCCCTCTTTGGCTGGGCGTCCCTCCAACACTCACTCTACGTTGACAGGATGTTGTTGTTGTTGTTGTTGTCAGATTCAGTCACACAAACGGACTTCTCTGACGTAAGTAATTTTCGGGCGTTGACACGATCATTGTCCAGAGACCAGACGGGAAGGCTTAGTCACGATAAGGTTCAAGGTCACTGAAACAAAAACTAATTAGAAGACTTTTGGGCCAGAGTTATAGATCAGGCTTAAGGCTTATACAATGTGAGTTTCAATCTCTTATGACTGATTAACGAACTAACTGGAAGACTGTTTCTCTCTCTCTCTCTCTCCGTTCCGGCTTTTGGTTTGTCCTCACGTGACCAAAGGAGCCTCTAGTCAGTACCCTCGTTCCTCACAGTAAGTCAGCCGAGGAACGGTTCTTGGCGAGTCTTGTGAGGGTCTCCTGATGGTGTTGGAGAGGGAAACATTAAACACAGGGACAAGTATTCAGCCCAGGTATTGGGACGATTAATCACCTGGACATAATATTGATTTAATATTATTATTCCACCTGTATCCTCTCTCACTGAGTGTCCCCCCCCCCAAAAAAAAAGAAGTAAATAAAACAAAAATAAAGTGGAGTAAAAATTAAATAAAAATAGCTTGGGTACTGGTAATTAAATGGTCTTTGAAGTGAGTTAATTGACACTAAAAGGTCAATTAACTGAACTTTCTTAAGGTGGTTTTGATTGATTTTAATTTGATTATGTTATTCGTAGGTCATGTTAGGTTCGTTCTTTTGGTTGGGTTACGATAGGTTAGGTGAGGTTAGGTTATTGTGATTGACTTTATGAATAATTTAGAAACTATTTTTTTGGGAGCGGTTTACTACGGATCATCTTTGTCTCCCAGGTATTAAAGCATAGATCACGAGAAGACATCGTATAACTAGGTGAAAGGAAGAGGACACACACACACACACACACACACACACACACACACACACACACACACACACACATTGATTTCACTAAAGTATTCGACCTAGTCGACCACAATTTAATCATCAACAAAGCTATTGACCTCGGGCTTCGAAGAAGTCTTACACCATGGCTTACAGACTTCCTCAGTGACCGACGCCAAGCTGTACGCTTCCGAGGGGCTGTCTCCACCTTTCAGTCACTCACCTGTGGCGTCCCCCAAGGCACCAAGATGGGACCACTCTGCTTCCTTATGCTTATCAATGATGCCCTAAGAGAAACCCCTGCTCGCTGGAAATATGTCGACGACTCTACTATTGGGATCAGCCTCAACAATTCTGCTCCCGACTATACCGCCCTTCAGGATTTATTGAACAGTCTCCAAAACTGGGTCACCACAACCACGTCACCATCAACCATACCAAGACCATGGTTATGCACATCAACCTCTCGTCCGACATTGTCCCACCCCCTTCCAATACTTTAGGTCCCAACACTCTCCAGGTTGTAGATTCCACTAAGCTCCTCGGCGTCACCATAGACAACAAACTAAATTCGAAACCACACGTCAGTGAAGTTGTCAAATCCTCCAGTTTCCGTCTCCACCTCCTCCGCCGACTCAAGTCCCTCGGAGTTCCTGCACCCGAGCTCCCCAGTGTTTACTCAACATTCATACTTCCCAAGCTCACCTATGTCTCCCCTGCCTGGTCTTCCTCCCTAAATGCCACACAACGTAAACACCTAGAAAAAGTGCAAAAGAGGGCATGCAAGATTATTCTCTCCCCTCCTACTCCACATATCAAGAAGCGCTCAACACACTGACCCTTTCGACTCTCACTGACCATCACCACGACCTCATCTGCAAATTTGGTAAGAAGCTTCTACACCATCCTCGACACCGGCTCCTACTACCACCTGAGATCCCTAGCCCGAGAATTGCTGTTCGACACCACAACCGCATCCAGCCCATACGAGCACGAACTGATCGCTATAAGAACAGCCCAGTCCCAACCATTGTAAAAATTATCAATAACTTGTAATAAACCAGTGTATTCACTCCCAGTAAATCCTACTTCTTGCACTGTCACTATGTTGAAATGCCCTGTAGTTTGAGCTTTTCCCCATCTAGTTATTATATATCTTATTTGTATCACTTATGTTACTTGTATATTATTTGTAAATCGAAACCCATTCCCCAAATATGTAACTGTATATTTTCAGCCTTCTGGCTGCTATGCTCTTTCAATAAACTGTTAATTATTATTATTATTATTATTATTATTATTTTTATTATTATTATTATTATTATTATTATTATATCACACACACACACACACACACACACGTACTGACCCCTCCTCCCCACACGTACTGACCTCCTCCCCACACACACATACACGTACTGACCCCCCCCCCCACACGCTGACCCACTCACTAGTCACGCTCACGCACGGTATATGTAAAAGAAAGAGTGAGAAGCGGTCCTCATTCTCACAGAGCCGTAGCGTGAAATTTCTCTCAACTGTCGTGAAGAGAGTGTTAAGCTGACAGTAGATTGGCCTCTATGCCATACAGGTAACACATCAGGTATCTATCTTTCTACAAGCGGGACAACGGCGTCTGATTGGCTGATTCACTTGCTGCTGGGAGACGTCTGATTGGCTGATTTAACTACTGTTCGGAGGCGTCTGATTGGCTGAGTCACTTATTGCTGGGAGACCTGTCATAGTGGAAACAAGATGGCGCGCGAGACCCAAGAATTGAAGTTTATGATGGGAACAAAATCACCAATACATTAAACCTCCTTATAACGGATTTCTCTCTCCATATAACGGACTTATCTCTCTATATACAACGGACTTCTCTCTCCATATAACGGATTTCTCTTTCCATTTAATACGTAAGGTGGAGGTTTCACATATAACGGACCCTCGATATAACGGATATGCTTCTATATAGTCCGTTAAATAGAGGTTTCACATCTAACGGACTTTCCTCTCCATATAGTCCGTTAAATAGAAGTTTCAGTGTAGGATTTGACGAAGGATTCTTTATCGTATACACGGTGGACAGGTATAAGACCAGGTGCGTGCTGTTTACCGTAGTTCACACCTGGCAGGATATCCTAGACGTCCTTACTGAGTGTTTGCGTCTTGGGGGGGGTATTTGGTTTGTTTGTCCAGTAAAAGCTCTATTTAACGGACTTTATGGCGAGGGAAGTCCGTTATATCGAGGGTCCGTTAGATAAAGAAACCTCAATCTAACGAATTATTATAGAGATTAAAGTACATTATATCGAGGGTCCGTTAGATGTGAATCTCCCTCCATTTAACGTATTATATATAGACAAGTCCGTTATATGGAGGTTTTCACTGTGTCACTTGAAATAAAGTTGGAGTTAGTTATGGAGAGACTGTTGGAGATAGTTAGGGAGAGACTGTTGGAGATAGTTAGGGAGAGAATGTTGGAGATAGTTAGGGAGAGACTGTTGGAGATAGTTAGGGAGAGACTGTTGAAGATAGTTAGGGAGAGACTGTTGGAGATAGTTAGGGAGAGAATCCTGGAGATAGTTAGGGAGAGACTGTTGGAGATAGTTAGGGAGAGAATGTTGGAGATAGTTAGGGAGAGACTGTTGGAGATAGTTAGGGAGAGACTGTTGGAGATAGTTAGGGAGAGACTGTTGGAGATAGTTAGGGAGAGACTGTTGGAGATTGTTAGGAGAGACTGTTGGAGATAGTTAGGAGAGAATCCTGAGATAGTTAGGGAGAGACTGTTGGAGATAGTTAGGGAGAGAATGTTGAGATAGTTAGGAGGAGATAGTTAGGAGAGTCTGTTGGAGATAGTTAGGGAGAGAAGAGATAGTTAGGAGAGAATCCTGGAGATAGTTAGGGAGAGACTGTTGGAGCTGGTTAGGGAGAGACTGTTGGAGATAGTTAGGGAGAGAATGTTGGAGATAGTTAGGGAGAGAATGTTGGAGATAGTTAGGGAGAGAATGTTGGAGATAGTTGGGAAGAGAATGTTGGAGATAGTTGGGAAGAGAATGTTGGAGATAGTTAGGGAGAGAATCCTGGAGATAGTTAGGGAGAGACTGTTGGAGCTGGTTAGGGAGAGACTGTTGGAGATAGTTAGGGAGAGACTGTTGGAGATAGTTAGGGAGAGAATGTTGGAGATAGTTAGGGAGAGACTGTTGGAGATAGTTAGGGAGAGAATCCTGGAGATAGTTAGGGAGAGAATCCTGGAGATAGTTAGGGAGAGAACCCTGGAGATAGTTAGGAAGAGAATGTTGGAGATAGTTAGGGAGAGAATCCTGGAGATAGTTAGGGAGAGAATGTTGGAGATAGTTAGGGAGAGACTGTTGGAGATAGTTAGGAAGATAATGTTGGAGTTATTAAGAGAGACACGTTGTATCTTTACAGTGTGATTGGAGGCAGTTATCAGTGCGGGCGTCCTGTCTCGTGGTTGTCAAGCAGTGTGACTCAAGTGCTGTTTATGTCAAGAGTGAGGTCTTTCTCTCTCTAATAGCCTGCTTGTTGCTTAATCCACCAATCAGAGAGAGAGAGAGTGGTCATGGATTGGTAATTGGTGGAGAGAAAGAGAGGGGGGGGAGGTGATTGTTTAGTAGTGCTGTAGGTAATAAGCACAGGCTCGAATATACGTTAATCGTGTACTGTACCTGACTTAATACTGTGACCATAATATAGTTGTGTAATATTGATGGTTTTAGTGTATAGAAATTGACAAAGGTAAATTACAGTATGAACAGAAAATAAGTCAAAGCTGTGCCTAGAATTTTGATATATCTTTAATAGAAATTTCCTTATTTTCCTTCCTGGTGGAGTGTTTTTGTCCTGTGGCCGTCAGCTGTTTTCCTCCTCCTTGGGTTGGGTTGGGATACTACTACTAATAATAGTATCTGGTAATATTTTCAGAATTAACAACCTTATATGGTTTGTTAATTTAGTTGCGTTACAAAATTTAACACTGTAATAGGGGAGTTAGCTAAAGGAGTTATCGTCTTAACCCCCCCCATCCCAGCAAACACCACGCTCCCTTCCTTTAAATTGTTTCTTAAAGAATATCTATTGTCTAAGTATTAATATGTTTTGTTATACCTACAGTACCTTACATATACCTGCCTTTATTGTACCACCAAAACCGTTTTATCAGGAATTATCATAGATATAGATAGAAATTTACCATTGCAATAAATATATTTGCCAACTAGACAACCATTTTCGTGACAGTTCTGTCCTCTTGTTCCACTTTATTACAACACATGTTGTACTGCTTTCCTCCCTTATCATATTTATGTTTATAAATTCCACTGTAAATTATGTATATACTTATAATATAAATGTAAAAAAAAATAATGATAAAAAATAAATAAAATAAATAAATAAATATCGAAGAGATAACCATGATAACATTCTGATATGTTCTTATTGCCACCATGCTGTGTACTATTCCAGTTGATACTGAATGTTACATAATACTTCCTTGAGATAAATGTATAGTATACAGTATATCTTTTTACTTTTATCCTCTTCGCCACTGATCGGCTTGTTAGCCGCTTGGGCGATCGGTCACGTCTCTTTTCCTTTATATTCTTCACCAAAAGGTCGGCTCGCTAGCCGCCCGGGCGATCGGTCACGTCTCTGTCACGCACTGTTGGCAAATACTGGGCATGCACCGGCTCCTGAATGTACCTGAACCCGCTCCAGTGTTGGTCAAGTCTTCTCTTGAAAGAGCTCACACTCGGTGCCGTCACAACACACTCTGGTAGATTGTTCCAAGAGTTCAACCCTCACTCCGAAAAAGTTTGCCCTCACGGTTTTCTGGACTTGCGGCTTCTTCAATCTTGAGCTGTGACCCCTTGTGGGGCGAGCGTCCGCCAGCTCCAAGTAAGGACACTCAACTGAGTAGTGCCCCCTGAGATGCTTATAAACCTCAACTAGGTCCCCCCTTGCCCGTCTGTAGTATAAGCTAGGCAAGTTCAGGCGCTCCAATCTCTCAGGGTAGCTGAGGTGCCGAAGTGCAGGCACCAGTTTGGTGGCCCTCCTTTGACCATTTTCAACCAACTGACAGTCCCTAGCATATCTCGGGGACCAGATGGGGTGACAGTACTCCAGATGGGGAAGCACTTCACTCCTGAAGATCGTCACGAGGGACGGACCGTCTAGATATCTGAACGACCTACAAGAGAGCTCGGGCTCTCAACTGGCTCAGCCATGGTAATATTATGATTTTTAAATCGACCCTGTATCTGTGTTCTTCTGGCTAAATTAACTGTTTCAATATCAATATTAGTTTACGAGGGAAAATTCACAGCGATCCGGGCTCATGGCAGCGGCGTTTGTTGTGACGTGACGGTGTGGGTCGGGCAAGGCCACCACTCTCATCCCTGACTCATTTACTGTACAATAAAGATGTTACTTTCCGCCCTTCTGAATATCAACTATGAATAAAGATCAGTCTATGTGACTTACTCTAGGTGAGAGGTAGTTATAGTTTGTGGGTAATGAAGGTATGAACCTTTTGTTGACGTTATGATGTTATTAGAGCGCTTCAACTTTTTTTTAATGCGTAACTAGGTTGGTAATTCCACTAATCCATCACCGATTAAAAATTATAAGAGATAAAACTCACTGTATTACTTTCAACCCTGACCTAATGCGGCCGAGCGCCTTCTTTTAGCCAATATACAAAAACAAGCACGCAACGCTGTCTTATTCGTCTGAGACTTAGTAAAGCGGCATTGACGATTCGTTTTCTAAATTTAAACATTCTTCACGGTATTTTTCTTTATGCTTGTGATTACATTGCCAGGTATCCGTAATATTAACGTAGTTGTGTTTCAGCAAGAGATATATATCAGTGCAACTTGGTGAATGAATGTGTTGTGGTATGAGGTGAAGCCGAGGTCAGGACCAGTTACCGGACAAGGGACACTGGCGCTTGTGTTATGCGCTCTTGTTGTCGTCATTGCTGATATTGGTGTGTTCATCTGTTAACGCACTGCACACGGTGTTATACATACAGGGTACACTGTAAATATATAAATTTTTAAATAATAACTCAAGTAGTGTAAAACAGGTTAATAGAGAGAGAGAGAGAGAGGTAGGGGGTGGGGGGTGGGGGTGGGGCAAGGACTAGAAGTAGCCTCGTACAAGTTGCTGGAACACACACACCATAAATTTGTGTTACCAGGTTGCTGTCATGAGCGTGCAGGAGACAAGGCTGAGGACATAACCTTGAGTTTGGCAAGGGTAAGGTGTGTGTTACTTGTGATAGTACATATCCCATACTTCACCACCGCCCCCACCACACTACCTACCTACCTACCTTCCAACCACCACCACCACCACACAACCCCACTACCCCACTACCACCACCAAACTACCCGACCACCACCACCACCACACCTCCATCACATTCATCACTCTGTTGAACCCGGTAATAATAGGGTTTGTTAGTTATGAGGGTTTGTTTTCTTCTATACGTCCCTCCTCCTCTTCTCCCTTTCCCATCCTCCACCTTTCACTCCTCCTCTTCTTCATCACTCCTCTTCCTCCTCTCCTCCTCCTGCTCCTGCTCCTCAAGACCATTTAAATCCCAGACATAAACCCCTTTGATTCTGGTAATAAACCCTACGTTATGTGGCTTACTTAAACCTTGCAGTCCTGGTGGGTTAAAGCCTCCTCCTCCTCAAGGGTTAAATAATTTGCCCTCAAAAGGTTTAAACTATCGCCCTGAAAGAGTTAAACCATCGTAATCAAAGGGTTACATAAAATAAACTTTAACGGATTAAATCATCGTCATCAAAGAGTTAAACCAGTATCGTCTAAGGGTTAAATCATAATCTTCAAAAAGGGTTTAATCATTTTCCCTCAAAAGGTTTAAACCATCGTCATTAAAGAGTTAAACCATCGTCACCAAAGAGTTAAACCATCGTCACCAAAGAGTTAAACCATCGTCACTAAAGAGTTAAACCATCGTCACCAAAGAGTTAAACCATCGTCACCAAAGAGTTAATCCATCGTTACCAAAGAGTTAAACCATCGTCACCAAAGAGTTAATCCATCGTCACCAAAGAGTCCAAAGAGTTAAACCATCGTCACCAAAGAGTTAAACCATCGTCACCAAAGAGTTAAACCATCGTCACCAAAGAGTTAAACCATCGTCACCAAAGAGTTAAGCCATCGTCACCAAATAGTTAAACCATCGTCGAGAGTTAATCCATCGTCACCAAAGAGTTAAACCATCGTCACCAAAGAGTTAAACCATCGTCACCAAAGAGTTAAACCATCGTCACCAAAGAGTTAAACCATCGTCACCAAAGAGTTAAACCATCGTCACCAAAGAGTTAAACCATCGTCACCAAAGAGTTAAACCATCGTCACCAAAGAGTTAAACCATCGTCACCAAAGAGTTAAACCATCGTCACCAAAGAGTTAATCCATCGTCACCAAAGAGTTAAACCATCGTCACCAAAGAGTTAAACCATCGTCACCAAAGAGTTAAACCATCGTCACCAAAGAGTTAAACCATCGTCACCAAAGGGTTAAAGCCACGACACAATGACTGCCAAAAATAACGCCGTAATTAGAGGGAAGTAAAATTATGAGGCTTCGAATTCCTTGAGCCTTAGCAAGACCTCAGGCTGTAGATCGTCCCGGATTTACCCCGTTATAAATTATACTGTAGAAGGTGTGGTTGTAGGAAGCTCAGTGGGGAAGTGTGAGTGTGTGTCATAGTAGGACTTTATTTGATGGGGGTTTATGCCGTCTGAAATATATTATAATAGAAGGTTTGTTTGTCTGTTTTTATTTGGTTTAATTGATTGTTGTTTTGCAGGTGAAGATTATTATTATTATTATTATTATTATTATTATTATTATTATTATTATTATTATTATTATTATTATTATTATTATTATAGTATGTGATAGATATAAAACCTCCATATAACGAACTATATAGAGAAGAAAAACCCGTTACATCGAGGATCCGTTAGATCAGGGGTTCTCAACCAGGGGGGAATTTCCCCCCTCAGGTTTGTTAGGGGGGGGGGGGAAACTGATACTAATATGGAAAAAATAAAGGATTTTCAGTATTATATGCATATTATTTGGAATGCACTTTTTGAGGCAAACAATCTTGGAAAGGAGGGGGGAATGACATTCTGACATATGGTGAAAGGGGTGCATGGGGCAAACAAGGTTGAGAACCACTCCGTTAGATTATATGAAACCTTCCCCACATCTAACGGATTATATGAAAGAAGTCCGCTATATGGAGGTTTTACTATATCACTACATAGATATATAAGATAGTAATAAGAATCTATAGACCGAATGTGTTCACAGATATTAAATGTATCTAACTTGGCTCCCTTACAGGTGATGAGATAGTAGCGGTGTACTGTCTGCAGCTAGGTAGGGGCGCCGCTCTTTGGTACTTCACCCAACTCATCCCAGTCTTCTCGGTCACTGTTTCTGATTACTTGTAGTCTATTAGTCTATCCCAAATACGTAGTTTGTCAGTCATTCTTATAATCTTCCCAGTTACTCCCAGTCTTCCCCCAGTCCATCCCAGTCTTCCTCAGCCCATCCCAGTCTTCCTCAGCCCATCTCAGTCTTCCCCAGTCCATCCCAGTCCATCCCAGTCTTCCCCAGTCCATCCCAGTCCATCCCAGTCTTCCCCAGTCCATCCCAGTCTTCCCCAGCCCATCCCAGTCTTCCCCCAGTCCATCCCAGTCTTCCCCAGCCCATCCCAGTCTTCCCCAGTCCATCCCAGTTTTCCCCCAGTCCATCCCAGTCTTTACAGTTAATCGTCAGTCTCATTAATTACTTTAAGTTGCGTTTTTATCTTAAGTAATACAACCGTTACACTTGACTAGGTTCTTCTCCGAGGCGCGTGTGTGAGTTGATCTGGTTTGTTCATATTAATACGAGAAACTTATGGTACAGATTAATTTTATAGTGTGTGTGTGCACCAGATCCGTGTGTGCATTGCAGTTTTATGTGTTTTTTACCAGATCGCTGTACTGCATGTATGTATTATGTGTGTGTGTGTGTGTACAGTACCAGATCCCTGTGTTAATATACTGTACTAGTTGTGTGTGTGTGTGTGTGTGTGTGTGTGTGTACCAAATCCCTGTGTTTAAGCGCGTGCAAGTGTATGTATGTGTGTGTGTGTTTGTGTGTGTACAAGAGTGTGGGAGACAGAGCTCAGGTGCCGGGCGTTCGTGGTGCGGCTGCGTCGTCCGTTGCACTGAGTGAAGCCATGTCTCTCTTCTCAGGCTCTCACTGCCATCCAGACCAGCACACGAGTCGGTACCGTCATCCGGGCCTTAAAAGTTGATGAAAACCATCACGGGGAATCTTTAGGGTATATTAAAAGACGTGATATTCTCGTAGCTTAAATGATTATCTCTCTCACATCCCCAGTAGAGGTGGGGAAACAAAATTCACGTACGGTATTTTTCCCTGAACACGACTCCATATCGGGGAAATTTTTTTAAATTAAACGATGATGTAAGGAAGCGACCACCTTACTCTAGCGACCACCTTACTCTAGCGACCACCTTACTCTAGCGACCACCTTACTCTAGCGACCACCTTACTCTAGCGACCACCTTACTCTAGCGACCACCGACTCTAGCAACTATACCTTACTCCACCTACCACCTGTCCCTATCATTATAATTATTTACCTGTTTAATAAAGTTACCTGAAGATTGGGATGTTGGGTGACATACAGGAGTGCTAATTAACGTGTGATAGTTTTGAGTGATGTTAATAATTTATGTTTTCCCTATTATTTTGTAGTTTATTTTGTTGATTGTTATTTCTTGTAGGGTTTTAGTGTTTGATTTTATTTAGTATTTGAGTTTGTGGTGTTTTGTGTGTGTTTTTTTAAGTGTTTGCATGGTAGGTTGAGACATTGTTTGTGTGTGTGTGTGTGGGGGGGGGGGTGGGGGCGGTGTGGGGGGTTACGGACACACCCCTAGTTCTATCATTATATCATCAAGGCCACCAACTGTGTCAATATTCCTTACTCTGGGTTCACTGCTTCGTTATCTGGGTTCACTGCTTCGTCACCTGGGTTCACTGCCTCATTACCTGGCTCACGACCTTTGGTGTCTACAGCCGAAGGAGTAAGATTCCAATGATCTCACTAATACTTGTGGATTACATGTGGAGTCGGTATATATATATATATATATATATATATATATATATATATATATATATATATATATATATATATATATATATATATATATATATATATATACAACCTTGTAGAGAGATCGATGCTAAAATACGGGGATATTTTTCTTCTAGTTTGTTCGTATTCTTGAGGGTAAATTTTTAAACATGTTTTATAATGTAGAGTTGATGCTCGTTTTCATTATTATCAGCGACTGGTATCTCTCTCTCTCTCTCTCTCTCTCTCTCTCTCTCTCTCTCTCTCTCTCTCTCTCTCTCTCTGTACTATTCCACATGTCATTCTTTATTCAGCCAGACTTATATTCTGTTCCCTTTAATCGAACTTTATCACCACCACCTCCTCTTTTCCTCATGACTTTTACATTCTTAGAGATCACTGTCCTCTCCTCCACCTTCCTATACATGGCCGAGCAGTTACTTACGCTGGCCTCTTACTTCACTGTGTGTTCTTAACTGTGCTCACGAGAGTTCATCAACCTGGTAACTGTTTCACACACACACTCTTAACATTCACTCTGCCGTCCTGATTACATCACTCCATCGTATATGTGTACCTTACAATGTTCACCAACCTCTGCACTCATTCTCTCTCAGATAACCGCGTTTATTCATCATTCACTCAGCATTCACGGGTGTTCCAGTTCGTTCATCAGCGTTGCTTACGTTCATCAGCCTTTACGTTTAGTGAGTTTGTTAAAGTAATGGTTTCCTCAATCACACCAACAGCCGCCATCCGTCAGTGGTTTGTTCTTCCCCGCAGAGCAGACCAGGAACTGATGTAGGTCCGTCTGTGTGTACTGTATGGTAGTCAAGATCCTTCCTTCGGCGGGGACCTACACCTCCCGGGTCTAGTACTCCTGTAGATAGGTGATGACTACATCTCCCGGGGGTGGAAGCGGGGGGGGGGGGCACTGTAATTAGCATCAGGCTCCCTATTGTTCCTCTCCTCAGCCACATAAGACACTCTGATTGTCGGTCCCAATCAAGACGGGGGATTAGGTCCTTTACAATCCTGAATCCATTCATGATGCTCGCTGGGTTGATTCTACTCCCTTCATGTAAATGTTATTCTATTTTTTCTGAAGACTTTTGAGCCTCGTTCTAGCGACACACTCTTCCTTCCTTGTTATTATCCCCATTTAGACGGTTGGCGGGTGTATTTATTTGTCTGCTTTTGAAGTTCTCGAGACACTTTATATCTCATCATCATCATCATCATTATCATCATCATCATCATCATCATCATCATCATCATCATCATCATCAGTATCGTTGTTTGTTGTATCGTTGGATGATTTGCATATGTAATTAAATATAAATTAATTATGTAAATTACGTATCACTAAAGTACTTAACCTGTGTGTTGTTGATTGTTTGCAGCAATGGCGTTGGCTATTATGAGTTAACATGTAAAGTCGAGTGGATGAAATGGGGTATTAAATTGTAGATCGCGAGAGGAGAGTCGACGCGTGTGTGGAAGTGAATGGGCGTTACAGTTATTGCCTCTCCAGTCACAATTAAACGCTTATGTCGATCCTGTTGACTGGAGATGGGCGGAGGCGGAGTCTCTCTCTCTCTCTCTCTCTCTCTCTCTCTCTCTCTCTCTCTCTCTCTCTCTCTCTCTCTCTCTCTCTCTCTCTTACACACACTCACACAAGCTTCTTCATTAAATTCTCCCGTCTGACGCGATATATGACTAACTATATTAAACTACGACACAAAGATGGAACCTCAATTGCTCGTAAAGTATTTGTCCTATATTGGATATGTGTGAAACCAGGTAATCGATTCAATTTAACCCACTCACCTAACTTTACCTAACCTAACCAACCTGCTGGGGGGAATGAGGTATCGAACCATCATAGTTGTGTCGTTATGGGCCTCGTGATTAAGCTGTTGTGGAAAGAAAAACTAATTAAAAAAACTTCTATACGGTACTTTATTAAACTGATGAGGTTAAGTAGTCCTAAGTCCCCCTCGCCCCCCCTTTCCCTCGTCCCCTTTCCCCTCGTCCCCCCCTTTCCCTCGTCCCCCTTTCCCCTCCCCCCCCTTTCCCCTAGTCCCCCCTTTCCCTCGCCCCTTCCTCCCTCACCCCCCACCCTTCGCCCCCTTCTTTTCTTAAAAGGCCGTCGACCGCTGGAAAACATCACCTTCGACACTCGATATTTGAGACAGAGGGGAAACTTCACCTTTTTCTGAGCAGTAGAGGAACACTGGAATGAATTAGTCGGTAGTAGGAGTGACCTGTACCTCCACGGGGCTGGGATTTGTCTGTAGATTGTTGATTTAAGTTTAAATAGTTGGCGTGTAAGAGCGAGGAGGGAGTTATCCAGCCACTGGCAGCCTACGGGAGGGGTGGGTTTTGTCAATATCCACGTGCGGCAGATATTCAGTGGAACCGCCTCCCGGACGGTGATCGTACGGGTCCTCTCTCTCTGGTGCGTGTGTGTGTATGTGTGTGTGTGTGTATGTGTGGTTGTATGTGAGTGTGGTGAGCGGGTATCGTTGGTTCCTGCAAGTTAATACCTCATCCTTTGCTAATTCTACTGCTACCACCGCTGGCTCCTGCATCACACACACACATACACACCAGTTGTACGAATGTTGATAATCCCTGAAAAAAAAGAGAGAGACTCGAAAGCTCTCTCGGAAATCCTGGCAAAGAGAACTTTTTGTTGTGGACCAAATCATCTTGAGGGATTATTCTGAGTTAAGTTCAAGTGGAGGAGGAGAACAAGGAGGAGGAGGAGGAGGTTTTTGTCGGTGAGTTGTGGTAACGAGACGAGGCCAGACGAGACCTCCCTGGCCCTCTGAACTACTGCTACTACTACCTGTTGACTGGTGCTGTAAACAACCCGTGTGTCCCATATAATAACAACTCATAAGCCCAACTCACACATCTGACTCATGATGAACTTTCAGTCAGATGCTGTCGGTGCCATAACCTCTTAAAAAGTCAGTCAGTGTCTTAAAAACTCTCACCTAACTGGCTCGTTATCAGCCAGTGGCAGCCAGTTCACTGTAACGACCTGGCCAATTAAAAAAATAAAATAAAAGTTTTGATGTCAATGTAATGTGATCTATGTATCGATGTTGTGATTATAAGTACAGGTGTTATGTAGCCCAGGTGTGAGGTAGGGCACAGGTGTTATGTAGCCTAGGTGTGAGGTAGGGCACAGGTGTTATGTAGCCTAGGTGTGAGGTAGGGCACAGGTGTTATGTAGCCCAGGTGTGAGGTAGGACACAGGTGTTATGTAGTCCAGGTGTGAGGTAGGGCACAGGTGTTATGTAGCCCAGGTGTGAGGTAGGGCACAGGTGTTATGTAGCCCAGGTGTGAGGTGGGGCACAGGTGTTATGTAGCCCAGGTGTGAGGTGGGGCACAGGTGTTATGTAGCCCAGGTGTTATGGGCCCAGGCCCAGGTGTGAGGTAGGGCACAGGTGTTATGTAGCCTAGGTGTGGTGCACAGGTGGTAGGTGTGGTAGGGCACAGGTGTTATGTGGCCCAGGTGTGAGGGGCACAGGTGTTATGTAGCCCAGGTGTGGTAGGGGCACAGGTGTTATGTAGCCCAGGTGTGAGGTGGGGCACAGGTGTTATGTAGCCCAGGTGTGAGGTAGGGCACAGGTGTTATGTAGCCCAGGTGCGAGGTAGGGCACAGGTGTTATGTAGCCCAGGTGTGAGGTAGGGCACAGGTGTTATGTAGCCCAGGTGTGAGGTAGGGCACAGGTGTTATGTAGCCCAGGTGTGAGGTAGGGCACAGGTGTTATGTAGCCCAGGTGTGAGGTAGGACACACATATATAATCAGACCAGCTCTACCACAGAAATTAAAAACCGCCATTATGTTTTTATATTCTTTGTTTTGTTTTGAAATGAAAATCTTTATAACAAATGATTTAGATGTTTATTAATAGGCAGGTTTAAATGTTTGTTGTAATTTATTATGTATTGAAAGTCTATTTTGATAATGCTTGTGTTGTGTTTTGTGTTTTAATGAATATGTATCGTTTATAATTAATATATTAAGGTAAAATACAGACAGGTGTGTAGTGTGGTAATACAGGTGTTGGATAAAGGTAATTAAATAGCCTCGTATAGGTGTGTATATGTGTATTAGTATAGTGGAATAATGTGTGTATGAAGTTTTATTTGACTATAAACTATAATAATTTGAGGGTTTATATATTTGGTGTTGAGGAAGAGTTTTTGATGTGTTTAAAAGATAGAGTAAACCTTTAACTGTAAGGACGGTACTGTCTCTCTCTCTAACTTGGGAGTGAGTCTACAGTCTCCGTACACTATATACAGTAAAAGCCCCATATAACGGAATTCTCTCTCCGTATAATCCGTTAGAAGGGGAGGTTTACATCTAACGGACCCTCGATATAATGGACTTTCATCTCTATATAATCCGTTAAATAGAGGTTTAACTGTACGTGTATTTCTATATATGTAAAACTGAAATGTATGTACGTATGTGTAAACCTGTGGTGTAATTAGGTTAGCATCCTCGCCTCGCACGCGAGCGGACCCGAGTTCGATCCCCGGGCAGGGTGAAACTATGAGGCAAGTTTCTTTACGCCATTTGCCTCTGTCTACCCAGCAGTAATTAGGGACTTGGATGCTAATCGATTTGCGGATCGTATTCCGGGGTAATGGTTAGCCAGGGTAATGGTTTCCAGTCTTCTCGGACTATTCCGTTACACTGGGTCATGCAGCTCGTTAACTTAGGGTGTGGTTGTTGTGTTGGCGACAGCTTCTACACCGTAACTAATTCACGCCTAGGAGGCCCTTGGGCCGGCCAGCCTCGATTTCGAGGGGCTTCCATTATTATTATTATGTATGTATGTAACGTGAAGGGACACCCACCTAATGTGACTGTACTTTGACCCGCCGTCCCATTATCTTGTTTCGGGCCAAAGTTTGAAGCATTTACTCTCTGGTTCTTAAGTTTACAAAGTTTTGGAGAAACTTTGGTGGACTGAGTTAACCTTTTGCGTGCCGGCAGGTGGCGGTGATGATGGTGGTGGTGAGGATGATGGTGGTGGTGGTGGTGAAGGTGGTGGTGAGGATGGTGGTTGTGGTGGTGAGGATGATGGTGGTGAGGATGGTGGTGGTGGTGAGGATGGTGGTTATGATGGTGGTGGGGATGGTGGTGGTGGTGAGGATGGTGGTGGTGAGGATGGTGGTTGTGGTGGTTGGTGGTGGTGGTGAGGATGGTGGTTGTGGTGGTGGTGAGGATGGTGGTTGTGGTGGTGGTGAGGATGGTGGTTGTGGTGGTGGTGAGGGTGGTGGTGGTTGTGGTGATGGTGAGGATGGTGGTAGTGGCGGTGGTGACGATGATGATGATAGGGATGGATTTTAAAAGAGGGTTCCAGTATTTAACCCTTTGAGTACTGGTGGGTTAAATCATCGTCCTCAAAGGGTTAAATCATCGTCCTCAAAGGGTTAAAGGATCCATTGCGTATTTTTGTAACTAAGTTTGTCTTCCATTTATTTAAACGTGGTTGAATAATTTAGTCTAAAAACATCACCTCAATATAGAATTAAGAATGAACTGTTTTTCTTCACTAAGTCTTACGTCATTATCTCTATTCATCCTAAAATTAATGACAAACTTTACCTTTTTCTCACAATTATTTTTAACTCTTACCCTAACCTAACCTGACCTAACCTAACCTAACCTAACCTAACCTAACCTGACCTAACCTAACCTAACCTAACCTAACCTAACCTAACCTAACCTGACCTAACCTAACCTAACCTAATCTAACCTAACCTCCTTTGCTCTAATTATGATCTTGAATAATTTGAAAATTTTCTCTGTAGTTTTCTTCCTCTTGGTTGGTCCCGTCTTTCAGCTGTTCTCTACCCCCTCTCTCTCAGCTGTGCCCTACCTCCTGTTTCTCAGCTTTTCCGTACCCCGTCTCTCAGCTGTTCTCTACCCTCTCTCTCAGCTGTTCTCTACCCCCTCTCTCTCAGCTGTGCCCTACCTCCTGTCTCTCAGCTGTTTTCTACCCCTTCTCTCTCAGCTGTGCCCTACCTCCTGTTTCTCAGCTGTTCCTGCTCCCTCTCTCAGCTGCTCTCTACCCCCTCTCTCAGCTGTTCTCTCACCCCCTCTCTCTCAGCTGTGCCCCACCTCCTGTCTCTCAGCTGTTCTCTACCCCTCTCTCAGCTGTTCTCTCTCTCTCTCAGCTTGCCCACCTCCTGTTCTCAGCTGTTCTCCCCTCTCTCAGCTGTTCTCCCCCCCCTCTCTCTCTCTGCTGTGCCCCTACCCTCAGCTGTTCTCTACCCCCTCTCAGCTGTCTCTCTCAGCTGTGCCCTACCTCCTCAGCTGTTCTTCTCTCAGCTGTTCTCTACCCCCTCTCTCTCAGCTGTGCCCTACCTCCTGTTTCTCAGCTGTTCTGTACCCCGTCTCTCAGCTGTTCTCTACCCCCTCTCTCAGCTGTTCCCTACCTCCTGTTTCTCAGCTGTGCCCTACCTCCTGTCTCTCAGCTGTTCTGTACCCCATCTCTCAGCTGTTCTCTACCCCGTCTCTCAGTTGTTCCGTACCCCATCTCTCAGCTGTTCTCTACCCCCTCTCTCAGCTGTTCCCTATCTGTTCCACATATAATGACGTTAGGTTAGGTTAAGGGATTCTCTGCCTCCACTAATATGAACTGCCTCCTTTCTCTTACTAGCAGTGTTGGCTATTAGGTTTAACCATTAGTATGTCCTGCCTCGCTAGTAGGTGGAAACAGGTTATCTAAATTCGCAATGATTTTTAATATGTTAATTTGGTTGGCCAGCGGATTACCATGTTAATATTATACATTAGCCTCAGGTTAGGTTAGGTTAGGTTAGGTTAGGTTAGGTTTGTGTCTCATTATATTTGTTCACGTCTTCCTTCCTATCTGATGACGTAAATGTTTTGGTGTCAAGCTAATCCTCCCTCCCTCCCTCCCTCCCCATCCCCTCCGTCCCTCATCTTCCCTTCCCTTCCGAGTGATGGGGATATTGGCTTTACTGTATGAGAGAGCGAGGAGGGAGGGAAAGAGAGAGAGGGGGTGAGGGAAAAAGAGAGAGGGGTGAGGGAAAGAAAGAGAGGGGAGGGTAAGAAAGAGAGAAGGAGAGAGAGACGAGACAGACAGACAGACAGTTCTGTAATGGTGCGGGGAGGATGAAGAGGAATAGTCATGTAAAACAGATCCTTTGAAACGACGCGGTCGAACAATGGTACACTGATGTAAAGACGGAGAAGGACAACAACATCCCGACCACCACCCAAAGGACCATTCCCCACCCTCACACTAGTCACTATCTGAGGCAGCTCAGTGTCCAGTACGATCACGTGAGACAGCTACCCAGTATTCGCGGGTGGACGCAAGAGCTGAGAGACCGGTACCGAGAGCTACAGACGGACATCCAGCACGAGAGCAAACGTCTACATGAACAAAAGTGGGCCGCCTTGGTGTGGGAGGCAGCCAACAATTACCGCGATTCTGCTGCCTTCTGGAAAGGGATCAAGCGACTGATGGGTTCCACCTCTAACATGGTCCCTTACCTGCTCGACCAAAACAAAGTGAAAATATTCGAGGAGGAAAACCAAGAACAATTACATCGACGATGTTTACGGAAGATCTTTACCATTAGTGAAGAGGAGAACGAGGGCTTCGACAGGGAGTTTGAGGAGGACACTTTAGGTCAGTTGCAGGACCATCAGCACCTGCTCCAGCCGCTCCCATGGACTGACTTCACTAGACTGGTGAACGAAAACTACCTGGTGGAGCGCATAGTTCCTGCAGATGTGTCAGCCT
Organism: Homarus americanus; assembly: GCF_018991925.1. NCBI lineage: Eukaryota > Metazoa > Arthropoda > Malacostraca > Decapoda > Nephropidae > Homarus > Homarus americanus. Next base: position 172,717 of record NW_024746832.1, read on the forward strand.
TCATAAAAGGGTTTAAAAACAAGTCACCTGGGCAAAGCCATATTAACAAGATCCTGGCCCAACTCCCCGACAACATGATGGAGAGGCTTGCTCATATATGCAAGGCCTGCCTCGCCTCTGGATACTTCCCAAAGATTTTCAAAATCGCCGTTATCCGCCTCATACCAAATGCAGGGAAGCCTCCAAACAAAGTCCAAAACTTTCGACCAATATCGCTACTAGGGGTACCTGCCAAAATCCTCGAAAAAATAGTAAACAAGCGGTTGCGGATGTATCTGGAGGACGAAGACGTGTATAATCCCCGCCAGTTCGGCTTCCGCCAGCACCGAGGCACATCCACCGCCACAGCCCAGCCCTACGAGTAGATTGCCAACGCCATGACTGGCCACCTGCAGTACTGAGGGACGTCAGTAAGGCGTTTGACAAAGTTTGGCACGCGGGGCTGCAGTATAAGATCATACAACTGGAGCTACCCGAAAACCTGATGCGCCTGCTGTGCAACTTCATTACGGACCACAGAGCCAAAATCAAGATGCAAGAAAATTTTGGAGAAGAATTCTCAATATCGAGCGGCGTTCCTCAGGGCTCTTGTCTCTCACCAACCCTTTACACGCTCTACACTGCTGACCTGCCACCCCCAAACGACGGCAGCGAGTACGTCATGTATGCCAACGATGTAACACAGATCGTCACCTGCCCAGGAAGGTCCACGGCAAGGATGGCGCGACTCACTGCTCGGGCAATAGAGGAGATCTCGGAGTATGAAAATAAATGGAAAATAAAAACAAACAAAACTAAATTCGAGGTCATACCCATAGCCAAATTCAAGCTGGCGCCACTGATGATCGATGATGAAGAGATTGAGTACTCTAAACAAGGCAGGTTGCTCGGTCTCATCATCTCGCAGATGGGCATCATTTCTCATGTGAAGGGCAGATTAAAGAAAGCCAAAGTCGCCACAGCCAAATTAAAACGTTTTAAATTGACGCCCGAGAAGATACAAGTCCACCTGTACAAGGCGCTGGTGAGGCCTGTGTTGGAGTACCCACATATACCACTCGTCACACTCGGGAAGACTAGACTACAACAATTACAGAGCTTCCAAAACAAGTGTTTGAGGTCAGCCAGTGGCCAAGCGCCACCCTACCAGGAGACAGTGGAAACCATCCACCTAAGAAATAAAACAGAGGTACTCAATGTTAGGTTCCATCGCCTAGGGAAGAAGGTTTGGGACAAGCTCCTGGATGACCCTCACAGCGGGGAAGGCACATCAACGGAGGGTGACCCCACGCCTAGTGGCCCCGGAGTCTGCCTGCACCAGGGAGTGCCCAACCACTTTTGAAGCTCACCCAGTTCTCCCTCCACTGTAAGCAGAACCCTATCACCCAGGGCCTGCTTTTTGTGTCATCTGCTCCCATTGGGGTCGCACCTTCACCGCCTGCTGCTGACATGATCGTCCCAGATCGTCCCAGATATCGCTTCTGTTCACGTAACCATCACTCCTCCGTCTGTGCCCCCAAAATCAAAGACCACCTCAATGGGGATGGTGTGAGCTATGTTGTTGACCCCAGGTGTTGTAATTGTGGCGGCCGGCACAATGCTGACTCACGGCAATTCCCCAAACGTTTACCTGTCCCATGGGAAAAGCCTCCCCAAAAGCTGCATCAACCTCAACCTCCCCTCCAGCCTACCGGGCCGCATCCCTCTGCGTCCCCTCTGTCTCCAGTAACGCCTTCTTCAACAACACCTTCCCTTGCCTGGCCTCACCTAGCTGCAACAGCAATCCCGGCCGTCTCCTAACTCAACTACTACTGGGCTTCCTCCCCGTCTCTACTCTCACGCTGTCAGGCCTTATGCCGCCACCGGTGGTCCCCCACAGCCCACCTTCGGTGACATGACACAAATCATATCCCTCTTACACGAATTTACCAACCGTATTGAAAGACTCTTTGATACACTCTGTACAGCCATCTCCAACCTACACAGACTACCCCTGCCTCCACCTGCTACCCAGTCACTCCCATCTTCTGGTTTGACACAACCTGGTAGCCCCCCTGTGTGCCCCTTATACTCACGGCCTACTCCACCTGGCATCTCTGCTGGCGTCCACGCTACCGAGCCGGCCCCGGTGTGCCCGGCTGCCCCTGTCCACCCATCGCAAGCCTCGACTGCCAATGGACCCGGGGACACCACTCCCGGCTCCCTGTCCCCCACCGGCATGCTGGCACCTGGGGCCCATACACTCCAGTTCTCCACATCAATTGACCACCATGCGGACATGCTAGTGGACTACGATCTACGCCAAGAAGGACGTTCCCTACCAACCTCTCGACGTCCCCCTTGAAGCCGACACTACCGACGTACACGCCATCACAATCACACTAAAAGGTATGTCCCTCAATATTGTCAATGCCTATGGCCTGGCACTTGACATTATTAGGGACCTGCCACACTTTGCCATAAACAGATAAATTATACCGAAAATTTTCCCCCCACACACTCGTCATTCTGTCACTTTATGTAACTTGCTGACAAAACCCATGACCCTTCAGGCTTTTACCCCTTAACGCATGAGTCATCTAGGCAAGCATGAACTCCGAATGCTTCTCCGATGGGCACTGTAAACGCTTCTGCACTTCACCTTGCACAGGATGTAAGGGAGTGCCCGATAAACCAGCCCCCTCGGGGGCAATCTAAACAACAACCCAACCCGCGACCTTAGATTAAAACTTAGATGATATATGATCACATTTAACAAGTCACAATCTAGTGAGTCCATAACGTAATACAGTATAAGATTTTAATAAATTTGTAATTGTAAAATCAATCTAGTCATTGTCTACTAAAATAACCATTGTGCAACCTCATCCTAAATCCTAGGTTAGCTTAGTTGACCAACAAACTCTGTAATATGTAAAACAAGGGGTGTCGTTCCCTTCTGTTTAACTCATTAAACTTCTTTTTCCAACCTTTCCCCCAAGACTATCTGTCGTGACTTTTCTATCGTTCATATCTGGCTGTGCCTTGAGCCCCAGCGTGCCTTCTATTCTTTCCCCACATTAACCTTTAAAAAAAAAAAAAAAAAAAAAAACAACCCTCTCCAGGTAAGACTCAAGTTAATGACCTAAACGTTTCGTGTTTTCTGGGTCTCTTACCTGAGCTCTTGCACACACTTTGTAAATTAACTTTTCTCCCTTAACTGACGACAGAAGAAGCTCTCTCACTGTCACGGAAGCAACAGGAAGCTCTCTATCACTGTCTCACGGAAGCAAAAAGAAACTCTCTCACTGTCTCACGAAAGCAACAAGAAGCTCTCTCACTGTCTCACGGAAGCAACAAGAAGCTTTCTCACTGTCTCACGGAAGCAACAAGAAGCTCTCTCACTGTCTCACGGAAGCAACAAGAAGCTCTCTCACTGTCTCACGGAAGCAACAAGAAGCTCTCTCACTGCCTCACGGAAGCAACAAGTTCCATATAATAAAATTTCGTGAATCTTGTCTGAAAAATGGTGTGTACAGGAAGGGAACTGGGTCAAGTGGGCGCTCTGCTCTGCTGTGTGTATAGTGAGAATGTTTAGCATGAGTGTGGTGTGGTGTGCTCTGCTGTGGTGTAGTGTAGTGTATCGTAGTGTATTGTCATCAGCGCCTCAAGGATGGGAGGTGCTGACCAAGTAGAGGTTAAATGAGGTTATATGGCGTTAGGTTAGGTTATTATATCATGTTCTCACCCTATATAAGATAACACTAGTCGTTGAGGTAGAGTCCTGTCGCTTCTGTCTACTGTGTGTGTGTGTGTGTGTGTGTGTGTGTGTGTGTGTGTGTGTCAGTCACAATGATATTATAGGATCCAGTGAACGTGAAGTGTTTCTCACTGGCTGGGCCAACCAATCAACGGCAGGATATTGACTGTGTTTATCACTGTAGCCGCCTCCTACTGGCGGCCCGATACGTGTCGTGTTCGTGTAGTCTTCTCTTTTATACTGGCCAGAGAACTCATGTCTTCCTGGCCCATGTCTTCCTGAACTCATGTCTTCCTGGCTCAAGTCTTTTTGCCCCATGTCTTCCTGAACTCATGAATTCCTGGCCCATGTCTTCCTGGCCCATGTGTTTCTGGTCCATGTCTTCTTGAACTCATGTCTTCCTGAACTCATGTCTTGCTGGCCCATGTCTTCCCCAGCACCCCATTGCCTCGTCCTGGGCATGAAGGCTCACGTCACGTCATCTTACAGCCGTCAGTGGCAGAAAGTTGAGAAAATATTACCCCAAGTTGATGGGAAATTGTAGTGTATGTGTGTGTGTGTGGTGTGTGTGTGCGTGTGTGTGTGTGTGTGTGTGTGTGTGTGTGTGTGTGTGTGTGTGTGTGTGTGTGTGTGTGTGTGTGTGTGTGTGCGTGTTAATTCCTTTTCGTCATTTACTTTCTCTCACCATCTCCCTCATCACCCTCTCCTCTACCCTCTCCTCACCACTTCCCCTCATCACCCTCTCCTCATTACCCTCCTCACCACTTCCCTCATCACCCTCTCCTCACTACCCTCTCCTCACCACTTCCCCTCATCACCCTCTCCTCACTACCCTCCCTCACTACTTCCCTCATCACCCTCCCTCACTACTCTCTCCTCACCTCTTCCCCTCATCACCCTCTCCTCACTACCCTCTCGGAAAAAAATGTCTGCCCCTCCCTCAAGATTTTCAATTAAAACTCCGCTAATTGTCTTTATTAAGTGTCCTGGCTTGTCACTACCTTCGTCAGTAGTATCTGGCTCCCCTAACTCAGGCACCCTCACGTGCACCATCACGTACACCATCACTACCACCACGTACACTACCAGCATCACGTACACTATCATCACCACGTACACTACCACTACTACCACGTACACTACCAGCATCACGTACACTATCATCACTACATACACCATCACTACCACCACTACCACCACCACTACCACCACGTACACTACCAATACCACCACGTACAGTACCAGCATCATGTACACTCCATCACGTACACCACCACTACCACCACGTACACTACCACTACCACCACGTACACTACCACTACCACCATGTGCACTACCACTACCACCCTGTGCACTACCACCACGTACACTATCATCACTAAGTACACCATCACTACCACCACGTACACTACCAGCATCACGTACACACCGCCATTACTTCAAGTACTCAATGTAGGACGGGAACAAACACTAATGATAATAATACAGTATTGATCAAAATAATCATTGTATATAATAAAATAATACAGTAGTACCTTTATTCAGAACCGAGAACTGTTAATGTAGGTATTTATAGATTAGAGATAACAATAGTAGCGAGTTGAGGTGAGTGGAGCGTCCTAGTAGCGAGTTGAAGTGAGTGGAGCGTCCTAGTAGCGAGTTGAGGTTGAGTGGAGAGTCCTAGTAGCGAGTTGAGGTTGAGTGGAGCGTCCTAGTAGCGAGTTGAAGTGAGGGAGCGTCCTAGCAGCGAGAGTTGAGGTTGAGTGGAGCGTCCTAGAAGGAGTTGAGGTGAGTGAGCGTCCTAATAAAGGAGCTGAGGTGAGTGGAGCGTCCTAGTAGCGAGTTGAGGTGAGTGGAGTCCTAGAAAGGAGTTGAGGCTAGAGTGAAGCGTCCTAGTAGAAGGAGAGTTGAGGTGAGTGGAGCGTTCTAATAGCGAGCTGAGGTTGAGTGGAGCGTCCTAGTAAAGGAGTTGAAGTGAGTGGAGCGTCCTAATAGCGAGTTGAGGTTGAGTGGAGCGGTCCTAGTAGCGAGTTAACGTTGATTGGAGTGTCCTAGTAGCGAGTTGAGGCGAGGAGGTCCTAGTAGCGAGTTGAGGTAAGTGGAGCGTCTTCAGTAGCGAGCTGGAGGTGAGGAGGTCCCTCAGAAGGAGTTGAGGGGTGAGTGGAGCGTCCAGTAGCGAGTTGAGGTGAGGAGGCCCTATAGCGGTGTTGAGGCGAGTGGAGCGGTCCTAGTAGCGAGTTGAGATGAGTGGAGCGTCCCAGTGAAGGAGTTGAGGCAGTGGAGCGTCCTAGTAGCGAGTTGAGGTGAGTGGAGCATCCTAGTAGCGAGTTGAGGTGAGTGGAGCGTCCCAGTAGCGAGTTATGAGTGGAGTGTCCTAGTAAAGGAGCTGAGGTGAGTGGGAGGTCCTAGTAGCGAGTTGGAGATGAGAGTGAGCAAGTCCTAGTAGCGAGAGTTGAGGTGAGTGGAGTAACCTAGTAGCGAGTTGAGGTGAGTGGAGGTCCTAGTAGCGAGTTGAGGTTGGCGGAGCGTCCTAGTAGCGAGTTGAGGTGGAGGGAGTGTCCTAGTAGCGAGTTGGCTGAGGTGAGTTGAGCGTCCTAGTAGCGAGTTGAGGTGAGTGGAGCGTCCTAGTAGCGAGTTGAGGTGAGTGGAGTGTCCTAGTAGCGAGTTGAGGTGAGTGGAGCGTCCTAGTACCATGGCAAGACTCTAGATACACCGTGGAAGTGTAGTCTCGTGGTTAGTGTCAAGTACGGGGAGGTTAATACTGCTGGATAAAATAGAACTTGTTCCCATAGCCTGACGATGCTCTAGAGACACTGTGTATAAGACATTGAATACAGTAATTCTCGGTATAGGGATACAGCATAGACGGTATTACAGTCGACTACCTTTACTCTTTCTCACCTGTAAAATTGAGTACAGGATGGATTTCAGGTGCTTCATGCTTCCCTTACTTGGGCGCTGTAACAACTGTGGCCTCATTAGAACAGAGATTCGGTACAAATTATTTTCCTGAACACCGTCGTTACACACTCAAATTATCAGGAGTTCATTTGTTTAGTAAAATTTCTCATGAATATATAATTATATTTTTCCTTACCAACAAAATGCGTTCTCATAACATCATCAGACCTTTTGTGGCTCACAGCTCCAGGGTCAGGGTGTGTGATCCCTTGAGCCTCCCAGCCTCAGTCCCTGCACCGTCGGGAAAACTAATTATTGACTTTATTTTTTTTATCATATAATATGTTGTTTAGACGCGACCGAGTTTCTTTACATACCCTCCACCCCCCTCCAACACACCCTCCGCCACTACCCTACCCCCTACCCTTCCCCCCTTCCCAACCCCACCCCTCCACCATCCCACCCCTCCAGAAAATAAAAAAAAATAAAAAATAAGGCATTTTTTTTTAATTATATCGAGACGAAACGTGACATCATTAGTAGGACATAATCAGCTCTTGTGTTGAGGGCGAATGGCTTACGATACACTGCCCTCCGACCTTTTCTCAGTTTTCCCTCGAATATTAGATTACTTATGTAGTGAGTGCAGCCGGTTGTGTGTGTGTGTGGTTTTGAGTGAATATTCATGACCACAGTTTAGAATACGTGTTTGTGTATTGCTTGTGGTGAAGGAAGGGGAGGGGGAGGCGAGATTAGCTGGCAGGTTGATCATCTCCCTCCCTCCCTCCCCCCTCTCACTAGTCTCACATTTTTCCTATCATGTCTGTGCGTCACATCGAATCACACCCTGAGAAAGGTAGAGACTGTGTGGGTTAAAACACCTCCTTTGGTTCTCTCCTGCAGGCGTCAGATATTCTCGAGAGTCAGACAAGGGGAGAGTTAATAGCCAGAGCTGTGAGGATCCTGTGACAATTTCTTGATATTTTATTTATTTATTTTTATTTGTTTATTTATTTATTTTTTCTGGATCAAAAGGTTTATATGAAGTGAGGTGTTTTGGGTGAAGCTTGGTGTGAATATATATGTTTCATCAGTAGAAAAATTGGACATCATCATCATCATCATTATAATATTTAAGCTTAATATGTCATAGATGAAGGTAAATAGCTTACATTTTTTTTAATGATTTTTTTTACGAGACTTTACGACCACTAGAGGTCAAGGTTACTGCTGGAGGTTAAAGGTCAACACACACATGTACCCTTTGTCATCCAACTCTTGCATCGGTACATATTTTTGGATGAAACTTGACCTGAATATGTACCATCACCTGACCTAGAGCATAACACCAAACTCCTGGGGTCTGTAGGTCAGAGGTCACGACGGGGGGTACATCAGAGGTCACGACTGGGCTACATCAGAGGTCACGACGGGGGTACATCAGAGGTCACGAAGGGGGCATCAGAGGTCACGACGGGGGTACATCAGAGGTCACGACGGGGGTACATTCAGAGGGTCACGACGAGGGGTACATCAGAGGTCGACGAAGGGTACATCAGAGGTCTGAAGGGGTACATCAGGAGTCTGAAGAGGGCATCCAGAGGTCACGACAGGGGGTACATCAGAAGTGCGACAGGGGGTGCATCAGAGGTCTGAAGGGGCATCAGAGGTCACGACAGGGCTACATCAGGGTCACGACAGGGGGTACACATCAGAGGTCTGAAGGGGCATCCAGAGGTCACGACGGTGCATCAGAGGTCACGACGGAAATTTACATCAGAGGTCTGAAGGGGGTACATCAGGGTCACGAAGGGGCATCAGGGTCACGACAGGGGTACATCAGGAATTTGACGGAATTTACATCAGAGATGCGACAGGGGCATCAGGGAATTCACGAAGGGGTGTACATCAGGACACAGAAGGGTACGTGGACGGGACACGAAGGGGTGTACATCAGAGGTCACGATAACGTGTTAAGAATAATATATAAACCTTGAAGGTGAAGAGATGAGGAATAATAACGTAATGATTTTTACCAGTTGGAGAGCAAAGAAGAGGGAGGGGGGTTACCTCATGGTTGGGACTTAAAGGTGTATCAATGGGATCACTCACCTGTCCAACTGATCATACTTATTTATGAGGGTTGACACTTTTCTCTGCAACTCACATAACTTAGGTATTATATTTGTTATTTTTTATTATCAAGAAGTTATTATTTCTCTCTCTCTCTCTCTCTCTCCTCTCTCTCTCTCTCTCTCTCTCTCTCTCTCTCTCTCTCTCTCTTTACCTTCTTATTCGATCTTCTTTATTTCCCTTTATTTGTTTCTCGTTCCTTGTCTCTGATCCTCACCTCCTCCCAGTCCTCGCCCGTTCCCCAGTCCTCGCCCGCTCTCCAGTCCTCAGCCATAGCCTCCTTACTCCCAGTCCTCGCCCGCTCCCCAGTCTCCTTGCTCCCCAGTCTCCGCCCCGCTCCCAGTCCTCGCCCGCTCCCCAGTCCTCGCCCGCTCAGTCTCGCCGCTCCCAGTCTCGCCTCTCCTCAGTCCTCTCCTCCACAGTCCTTTCCTACCCAGTCCTGGGCCCCCTAGCCAGTTCTCCTCCTCCCTCCCAGTCCTCGCCCCCCTTCTCGGTTCTCGCCCCCTCCCAGTCCTCCGCCTCCCCCAGTCCTCGCCCCACTCCCCAGTCCTCGCCCGCTCAGTCCTCGCCTCCCCAGTCCCTCGCCTCCCAGTCCTCGCCTCCCAGTCTCCGCCTCCCCAGTCCTCGCCTCCCCAGTCCTCGCCTCCCCAGTCCTCGCCCGCTCAGTCCTCGCCTCCCCAGTATATATGTATAGCCGCCCCTACATATATGATGGGCGGACATGTAGCAGGCAGATCCTTCGTCAGCTTACACCTGCAGGCTGGGGACGCCGCTGCCAGCCGAGTCCTCACCTTTAAGCCTTCATCTGGGGGCCATAAACTGCTATACCACACCATCCTCGAGCAATAAGGCCCACTTTCCCTGTGTTTTGCATACATTTTAATTTTTTATGGGGGCGAATCTCGTGTAAAGTCTTCTCTCTCTCTCTCTCTCTCTCTCTCTCTCTCTCTCTCTCTCTCTCTCTCTCTCTCTCTCTCTCTCTCTCTCTCTCTCTCTCTCCATTCATTTTTAGTCTCGCCTTTTCCTTCACCCTCCTCCTCATCCTTACTCTCTCCCTCTCTTCCTTCCTCCTCCTTACCCTTCCCTATTTTTCACCTTCCCCCTCTCCCTCCCTCCCTCTCCTCCCCCCTCCCTATCTCTACCTCCTAACCTATCACTTCCTACCTCTTCCTCCCTACCCCTCCCTCCACACCTCTCCCTACCCCTCCCTCCACACCCCTCCACACCCCTCCTTCCCTCCATCAGTTTCTTCAGGTGTAGAAATCTACCTTTATTTACACAGCAGTAAACGAGTGCCTCTGTTTGATCACATACGGAGCAGAAAATACGGGAAATACCTGTATTTTTCAGGTGATATCATTAACGTAACAGCTTGTGTTTTCCTGGAGGGGGAAGGGTTGGGTATAGGGATGGTAAATATTCCTCTATTATTATTATTATTATTATTGGGAAGTAAGTTCGTCCGTGTGTTGGTCCATTCGGTTTGTGTATGCTCGGCTGTAGAGTCATCTGCTTTAACTGATAAATTTGGACGTCTGTGTGTGTGTGTGTGTGTGTGTGTGTGTGTGTGTGTGTGTGTGTGTGTGTGTGTGTCTGTGTGTGTCTGTGTGTTTGGGATTTGTTAGCCCGTCTGTTTCTTTGTCTTTTTTCTCTTTTATGTCTTTTTGTCCTGTCATATATATATTTTTTTTTATTTTTATTTTTTCTCCTTTCATGTTCTGCTCTCTCTCTCTCTCTCTCTCTCTCTCTCTCTCTCTCTCTCTCTCTCTCTCTCTCTCTCTCTCTCTCTCTCTCTCTCTCTAGGGGGATTATGAGAAGGGGATGAAGGAGGGCGTATCATATTTCCATTGCTAAATACTATAGAGAGTTATGAATATGTAGAGGAGGGAGGGGGTGAGAGAGGGAAGGTAGGAGTGAGGGAGTTAAGCCTTGATCAGACACTGGTATAATGATCTTTGTCTTGTCGACTTAAAAGGGAGCGTCTGTTCACACACACACACACACACACACACACACACACACACACACACACACACACACACACACACACATCGCCTTTGTTCGTCTCTGGATGCACTATTTTCGTCGACCAGTTCAGAGTGAAGTGAATAATATATTTTTTAATAATTATCTAGAATATCTTGGAGCGAGTGAAAACAAGAGTTGTTTTTAATAATGTCCTCGTGTGTGTGTGTGTGTGTGTGTGTGTGTGTGTGTGTGTGTGTGTGTGGACTTGTATCCTAACGTAAAAGTAAATCATTAATTCATGTTTTATAGTTAATGATCTGAATGGCTATTATTATTATTATTATTATTATTATTATTATTATTATTATTATTATTATTATTATTACTGTATTATTATTATTATTATTATTATTATTATTATTATTATTATTATTATTATTATTATTATTATTATTACTGTATTATTATTATTATTATTATTATTATTATTATTATTATTATTATTATTATTATTATTTTGTCTCGCTATGTCTCAGGCCATTCTCTTAGTTGTCCGTCTGTTCGTTACTGCAATTAAGTTGGACTCACACATGGTTACGTATACCTAACCTAACTTGACCTGACCTGACCTGACCTAACCTAACCTAACCTAACCAAACCTAACCTAACCTTACCTAACCTGTAGTGATGAAATCGAGGGAAAATCAGACAAAGGTTTCCGCATACTTGACAGACACACCCGAGATCTGGTCCTGTGGTGGGCGAGAACCTGGACCAAGTCTGTCTAAGGTGTCACCGTAAGTGCTCACAGGTGTACACAGGTGCTCACAGGTGTTCATTAGGTGCTTACAGGCGTACACAGGTGTTCACGGGTGCTCAAAGAATTTCACAGGTGTACACAGGTGCTCACGGGTGTACACAGGTGCTCACAGGTGTTCACAGGTGGCGGACATTAACGAGATTTGTTCCTTACGCCTGGTGTAGGTGTGTTAAAGTCTGGCCGTGAGAGACGTAGGAAAAAATATGAAGACTTCCCTCGACGAGTGTTAGGTGAGGTCCCTGGAGGCCGTGACTCTCCTCCTGACGGCAACACGGATCCTCGAGATATTGTCCTTTTTTCCCTCCTGAAGAAGACACTTCTCTCTCTTCTCCATAGAGTTATTCTTCCTCTTCCTCCTCCTCCACCTCCTCCTCCTCCTCCACCACCTCCTCCTCCACCTCCTCCTCTCCTTCCTCTCCTCCCCCTCACCATCTCCATACAAATCCTCCCCTCCATTAATTTCTCCCCTGTGACCTCTCTCCCCCTATCGTCTCATCCACAAAAGATTTAACCCTACTCCCCCTCCCCCTAACCCTACTCCCCCTCTCCCTAACCCTACTCCCCTCTCCCCCTCCCCCTGGTCCATTAAAGCTACTCACCTCCACCTTCCCTCCTCCTTCAACTTCCCTATGAAGGCGTCACCCCTTGCCCCTCCTCCCCCTTCCCCCTCATCCTCCCTCTTCTTCCCTTCCTTTCCTCCGGCCCATTCTTTCTCCTTTCCTACGTCCTCCTCCCCCCTTTCCCTTCTCATTTCCCTCCTCCCCTTTTCCCCTTCCTTTCCTCCTGCCCCTTCCTTCTCTCCCTACCTCCCCCTTCCCCAGCTTCTTGTGAGGTAATTGCTGATATTAGTAAACATTGATCGTAGTGAAGACTCTGCTGGGCCAGTGGTCGATATGAGGGTGGTGGTGAGACTACCTACCTAACCTACCTTTTTTTTGTTAACGTGGCCTCCAGCTTCCCCCTATAGCCACACCTTTGCCGCCATTTTATTACCATAAAATTAAATATCCTAATACGTAAGTAGCTATCCTAGCTGTGTTGAGTTAGTTGAGCCGCAGATCTATGCGGCATTCAGTGACTGTTGCCTCACAGTCAATATCTGCAACTGTTGTCGGCTTTGGGGCCGATGCTCTCGTTCCCCTGAGGCAGAGCAAAGCCGACCTAAGGAGAGAGAAGGACAGTCGACATCTCATCCAGGCTGTAACATAACTTCTGGGCTGCTGCTTCTGTTTGGATAGCACCTCCGCGAGTCTGGCGTAGAAGCATCTAGTACTTGGTTGTGAACACTAGAGGAGTGAAGCTGCCTTGATCAAAGTTCTGAATTCTCTCCCCATATGCCCTTATCTTGTCGTTCTCGTTCCGCCTGTGTGCAGCATCGAGGGCTAAGTTACGGTGACATGCGGCCATGGGATAAAAAATCCTGATGTTGAAGAAGGCTCAACATCCAGAATCCTCGAGCACTGACGTCAACACGGGCTTCTTTGGATGTGTTTGAAGTCCTATGTTGGAAATTCTCACCGCTCAATGGAAGGAGGGTCGGTTCTACCCTGACAACATGGCAGATTTCCTTCAACATATTTGCTGTGAGATCCCTTACTTCGACAAGCCTCATGTATATGAAGCCACCATTCTTGCACACAGGGCCGTCTCTAGGAGGGTGCGGGGCCCTGGGCAACTCAGCCACTGCGGAACCCCAGAAAATATATACTGTATATGGAGTCAGATTATGCTGTCAGAGCAACCCACCCCACCAACCCCCATGGGACTGTCGCTATAGATGGTAAGGTCACGGTTGTGATGGTGGCGTAAGCCGTCACGTCAGATTAACCAGTCAACAGGTAATGTGTCCGAGGTCACTGGGTCTAATCCTGGGCCCTGCGGGGCCCCCACACGCGCGGGGCCCCGGGCAGTCGCCCCTGTTCGCCCCTCCCCTCCCCCCCCAAAGGACGGGCTTGCTGTATCACACCATGGCGTGATCGACGTCATAGGAAGAGCCACACACGCATTGGGAAGGCAAACCTTCCACTGGCCTACCGTACCTTAGAGCATTGGCATCTGTAAATTCTTGTTAATTGAGACTGAAACCATTTGCCCTTATCGGTAATGTAGTTAACCAGTTCGAGGCGCCCACCTCCTGTGCTATTGCTACTTTTTTTCGAATTCTCTGGTACTTGCACCATCAGTTGCTGCAACTTATCACTTTGGCCGTGCTGTTGTTCTGTCGTAATGGACCTTCGAATCTTGTTTACTTCACTGGTATCCACCTCCCCTGTTGCGTTTGAGCTATTATGTGGTCCGTGAGGGCTGCCGTGAGCTTAACTGAGTTTTGATGTTCGGTGGCAGCGATCTCCTCTGGATTGGTCAATCCCATACCTCCCATTCTCGGTGGTAGTGTAAGGAGTGATCTTTCTGCTGGTGTTAAGTGAGGGTGTTTCACTAATTTGGTAATGAAATTGACGCTGATAGCTTCTTCCAGAGGGTGGAGGAGGGGACCAATATCAGGGATAGTGCGAATCAGGTAGTTCCAGCGATGCTCGACACCATGAGTGAATGCCGCAAAAGCCGCATGTGGCTCTGTGTTAGCATTCTCCGACAGAGCTTGGATTTCCCTAACCCACTCATTCACCTTTCCCGTTACGTACTCGGTCTTGAAGTCCGTCGTGCCGATTACTGCGCCTAGGTGTCTTTGGCCATCCTTTGTTATTTTGACCTCACTTCCACGGAACACCTCCATTGCCCGTTCATAATGTTCTGACTTCACAATGAGGAAGGACTTGCTGGCGTTTGGGTGGTACCCTATTTGTGGGCCTCGTGATGTTACCAGGTCCAACCACTTTTCCTGCTCCTGTAAGGTCATCAGCGTACGCCACTTGCTTGACCTCGGTTGTTTCAGATTTTATTGTATGTTGGAGCACGGATAGGCCTATGGCGTACATTGCCATTGCAACAGAGTCCCCCTGCGTTGTTCCCTTGATTGACTGTATGATGGCATCACATCTTAGAGCCTTGTTGTTTACTATATAAAGGTCTGATAGATTCCTATAGGAGTTTTCAACATACACTGCAAAGCTTGGACACTTGATCTTGACATTGGGCAGTGCGGCCTTGCGGTTAAGTATGTTGAATGCGTTTGAAGCATCCACCAGGAGAACGGCCTCACAAACGCGCTGCTCAAATATCGTTCTCATGGCGTGAATGGCTGCTTCCCCTCCAGCCTGGTGGCCAGCACACACTTGCAGGTTTCCTGCTGCTGCCTTGACATCATCCTTTACCACCTCCATTATGTATTTTCCGATGATCCGCCTCAGCACTTCCCCCACCCCTCTAGGTCTACATCCTGGATTCTTATCCAGGGGAATGAGGCGGCAGGCTGTCAGAGCATGGAGGTGTTGGCAGCACGAGGATGGTAGCTTTCTTGCAAGAACGGCAATGGCAGTGCAGAGATCACTTGCTACGGGGCCAAACCTACCTACCTACCTACCTACCTATCTACCTACCTACCTACCTACCCACGGGATCTGGTTTAAAGGGAGAGAGAGGGAAGTCTTGGCTCACGGGGAAAGGAAGGAAGGATGGAGAGGGGGAGGGAAGTATGGACGGAGGGCATGGAAGGGCGGAGCGAGCGGGTGGTATATGACTGTGTTCATCATAACCAATGTTTAATAATGTCTTGTCAACAGTGACGTCATGATCTGATACTGAGCCACGTACAGAATTAACCAATAGCCCCCCCCCCCCACCACCTTGCCCGACAACAGCCCGCCAGTGTGAGTTAAACAAGGCTGTTATGTGTAAGTAAACAGCTTCTCTCCAGTATACACCGGTGTCATGTCCGAGGCCTTACGTGTCAATGAATAAGTAACAAATGAGAAGCCGCTGCTGTCTCCCCTCAGTAGCTACCTGTACTTAGTGAGGAGAGTCTACGTATTCTGGAGGGTGAGAAAGAGGGTAAGGGAGAGGAGGGGGTGGTAATGGAGGAAGGAAGAGGGGAGTAAGGGAGATAGGGAGGATTAATGGAGATACGGAAATGGAAGGGAGAGTTAGAAGGTAAAATAGAGGGAAGAGTAAAGGAAATAGGGAGAGAGAGGGAAGAATAATGTGGGAAGGAAAGGAGTAAGGGAGATGGAGAGAGGAGTAAGGAACAGAGGGAGGGTGGGGACAGCGCAAAGGTTTGTTGCTGGTCAAATGATCTGCTTGGTTGAGTGAGGCCGGTCTAATATAATCTACCTTTAACTAACCTAACCTAACTTAACTTAATCTAACCTAACCTAATCTAACCTACCTTACCCTGGCCTAATTTACCTTAAAACATAACATAAGCCAATCCCACAGCCCAGCCCAACAGCCAACCCAGCCCAACCAGCAACAAAACCCACCAAGCCCAACCAGCCCAGCCAACCAGCCAACCAACCCACCAGCAGCGCCAGCAGCAGCAACCCAGCCAGCCCAACCAGCCAGCAGCCAACCCCTTCAAAGCAACCCAGCAGCCAGCAGCCCCAGCTAAACAGCCGCCAACCCAGCAACCAGCCAGCCCAACCAGCCAGCAACCGACCAACCACACACTCGTTCAATAACAGATAATATTTGACAGTTATTTGCCTCCAGGTACACACAATGCTTTATCTTGCCCGTTCCACTTCCGGTGACCCTCTTAGACTAAAAGGCGGAGTCAATCTCAACTTCACTAACTTTTAAATGTGCCAGCAGCTCTATACGTGTCTTTACCACAAACTTAAATTTCCTTTCCATCCTCACCCCCCTCCCCTCCTCCCCTCTCCTCCCACATCTTTCCATTTCCTCCTCCTCTCTTCCCCCACCTTCCCCTCCCCCCATCCCTCCTCCCTCTCATCTCCTCTTTCCTTCCTTCTCACCTTCCCCACCTTCCTCCCCTCCCCTCCTCCCTCTTTCCTTTCCCACCTCTCTCTCTTCCCCTCCCCTTCCCCCTTCCCTCACCCCCTCCCCGCTCCACCACCCAGAATTAGTGATCCTCCACCGATAGCGTCTCTCTTACAGCAGGAGTACCTTGTGAGCCTCGCCTGGCCACACGTCTCCAGGTTCTCTCAGCTCCTCAATCCTTCACTCAGTTTCAAAAGACGTACATGGAGTTTCAAGACGAGAATATAAACGCACACAGGGTTATTATCTTGAGTAAAAAATGTACATGGAGTATTGTCCTGATTAAAAAACGTACATGAAGTATTGTCATGACTAAAAAACGCACATGGAGTATTGCTATGAGTAAAAACGCACATGGAGTATTGTCCTGAGTAAAAAAACGTACATGGAGTATTGTCATGACTAAAAAACGCACATGGAGTATTGCCATGAATAAAAACGTACATGGGGTATTGTCCTGAGTATAAAACGTACATGGAGTATTGCAATGAATAAGAAACAAACACACACACACACACACACACACACACACACACTTATATCTAAACAGCGAAAAGGGGGCGAGAGATGGAACAGATAGGTGAAATATGGGCGGAAAGGAGTGTGACAGGCGGAGAGGGGCAACAAAGGAACAGAACGGAACAGAACGGAAAAAATAACTTGTTGTTTTAAGTTAACTGTACACATTAATTTGCCTCACCTCCCCCCACCTCCCCTTCCTCCCCCGGCCAACACCCCACACTCTCATCATCCTCACTCTCACCTGACCCCCCCCGGCCAACACCCCACACAACACCCCCACTCTCATCCTCACTCTCACCTGACACCCCCTGCACAACACCCCCCCAACACCCCCCACTCTCATCCTCACCTCACCTGACCCCCCGGCCAACACCCCAACACCCCCTCCCTCTCATCTCACTCATCTGACCCCCCCCGGCCAACACCCCACAACACCCCCTCCCTATCCTCACTCTCACCTGACCCCCCGGCCAAACACCCCCACAACACCTCCCTCTCATCTCACTCATCTGACCCCCGGCCAACACCCCACAACACCCTCCCCCCTCACTCTCACCTGACCCCCCGGCCAACAACCCCACAACACCCTCCCTCTCATCCTTCCTCATCTGACCCCCCAGCCAACACCCCCACAACACTCACTCTCATCCTCACTCTCATCTGACCCCCTGGCCAACACCCCCCACAACACCCCCTCCTCTCATCCTCACTCACCTGACCCCCCTGGCCAACACCCCCCACAACACCCTCCTCTCATCCTCACTCTCACCTGACCCCCTGGCCAACACCCCACACCTCCTCATCCTCACTCATCTGACCCCCGGCCAACACCTCCACAACACACCTCCCTCTCATCCCTACTCATCTGACCCCCCTGGCCAACACCCCCACAACACCCCCCACTCATCCTCACTCTCATCTGACCCCCTGGCCAACACCTACAACACCCCCTCCTCTCATCCTCACTCTCATCTGACCCCCTGGCCAACACCCCCACTCTCATCCTCACTCATCTGACCCTCCTGCCACATCACAACACCCCCCACTTCATCCTCACTCTCATCTGACCCCCTGGCCAACACCCCCACAACACCCCCCACTCTCATCCTCACTCACCTCGACCCCCACGAACACCCTCCTCCCCCACTCTGCCTCTCCTTTCCCACCAGCCTCACTCACCCCCTGGGGACACTCTGGGGTAGTCTCCCCCGGCCACTTACTGGGGGTTCTGTCGAATTGGGGTGACTTGGGTAGTGATCTCTCCGCCCTTCCTTAGGCTCTTTGGGGAGTCTCAGTGGGGCTGGCTGATAGAGGGAGGTTGGTAGGTAGAGGGGTTGGTTGATAGGGAGTAGGTTGTAGGTGGAAGGTAAAGTGTGTGTGTGTGTGTGTGTGTGTGTGTGTGTGTGTGTGTGTGTGTGTGTGTGTGTGTGTGTGTGTGTGTGTGTGTGTGTGTGTGTGTGTGTGTTGTAGTGTTAAAGATTACAGGTGAGGAAGGAAGTTATAGTCTTGAAGAAATTTAGGAGGAGGTAGGAGAGGGCACTGACTGCCTTGCTTGTAGGTTGGGTTGTGTCATGGATTAGTTATTGTCTGTCGGTACAGGCACTAGACAGTCTACCCTATCCCATATATAGGTGTTTTGAGGGCCTTATTTCATATTCCGCCGACCCTACTGGCGGATGCTGGGCGAGGGAGGTTGTCTTTGGCCTTCACTGGGGGGGAGGTACTGGGAGGGAGAGGAGGAGAAGGGAGCATTGGGGCGAGGGAGAGGAGGGAGGAGAGGAAGAGGAGGAACACTGAGGGGATGAGGGGGAGGAGCACTTCGGGGGTGGGCAGAGAAAGAGGGGGAGGAGCACTTTCGGGGGTGGGCAGAGGGAGAGGGAGAAGATACAGTATATAACATTTCTACCTTTTTCTCACTTCCGTTCATTAATTGAAGAGAAGCTTTACGGGTTTAATGTCCTTTGATACACAGTTTATATGTTATTATTGACATGTTGATTGAGTGTCAATCATTATTGTACCTTATGACATGCTGACAATGAGATAACTACCCCTAACTACCCCGGTGTTCGAGTAGGGAAAATAATTAACCAAGAAAGATGATAATATGTTCAACCAAGGATGACGATAACAACTCATTTATCTTTCCATAACACATTATTTATATAGTCCAGGATTAAAGTTCTCCCTGGGGCAAATTACGGTCTACATTACATACACTCGGACACACACTAACATTTCAACAATATCTTGAATTTCACCTCCAAATGGGAATAAGATTTCTTGGAGGTGGAGATGCCGTCAAACTTCATCTTTAAGAAACTCAACAAGCCTTCACCTGATGGATGACTTTTAAGCGTCATTTTTGCTCCCAACCTACAGCAAGACCGCCGCCTCTGCTGCCTCCCGCTCAGCAGTTTTGTTTTAGATGTTCACAATTTCCCTTTAATTTCTGTTCTGTGCTTCTTACCAACACCAAACTTGACCTAGGGTGTAGCTCTGAGGTCTGGCCACAAGGCGATTGATTTTGGTGCCTGAAGGTCAAAGGTTAAAGTGTGTGGGTGTGTGTGTGGGGAGAGGGGTGTTTTGTGTGTGTGGATGTGTGTGTGTGGATGTGTGTCTGGGGGGAGAGGGGTGTTTGTGACAGTAAGGAGCTTTGTTGTCTCACACACACACTCACTCTCCTGCTGGTTGGTGGGGGATAGTGGGACGTGATGGTGGTAATATTGGTTGTGGTAATGGTTGTAGTTAGTAGAAGGTTGTTGGTGGTATCAGCGAATTATGAGATACAGCTATTGGGTAAAAATTATGTGACTACCATATTCACACTTTCACCCTAACACACAGTACAGTTAAGGTCGTATCGCCATCATCCATCTATCTGTAGTTGTTATGTTGTTGTTGTTTTGTTGTTGTTGTTTTGTTGTTGTTGTTTTTGTAGTTGTTGGTGATTTTTTTTAAGTAAACAAACTGTGTCCCCTACGCTTGATAACCCTCAATAGACAGAGTGGATACGACACAGTTTGAGGACTGTCCGACGTTGCACACCAGCAAGTCTCACTGCTTGCCCTCCCTCCTGCCCCTGTCCCACCTCGCCCTGTCCCGTCCCACTCGCCCCGTCCCGTCCCACCTCGCCCGCCCGTCCTGCCCCGCTGACTTGTACCAGAAGAAGGCTCTTGTCTGGTGATGGAATTATATCGATCTAGAGATTTACTTATAAGTTCCCTTCATTCCTGATGGAGTGGCTCTCTCTCCAAACCTCTTCCCTAACATTGCTTCGAGTGTTTTAAGACATCTGATCCCTTCATCCTCCACCCACAACCCTCCGCCCACTATCCACGCCTCATCATCCCTCCACCCACCCTCCGCCCACTCATCCACCGCCACACTCATCCTCCACCCACATCCTCCGCCCACTATCCACCGCCACCATCCACCACCCACACCCTCCGCCCACCATCCACCGCCTCTCATCATCCTCCACCCACATCCTCCGCCCACTATCCACCGCCACTCATCCTCCGCCCACTACCACCGCCACTCATCCTCCACCCACACCCTCCCGCCCACTCACCCACCGCCTCATCTTCCTCCACCCACACCCTTCTCCCACTACCCACCGCCACTCATCCTCCGCCCACTACCCACCGCCACTCATCCTCCACCCACACCCTCCGCCCACTACCCACCGCCACCCATCCTCCGGCCCACCACCACCGCCACTCATCCTCCACCCACACCCTCCGCCCACTACCCACCGCCTCTCATCTTCCTCCACCCACACCCCTTCTCCCACTACTCACCGCCACTCATCCTCCGCCCACTACCCACGCCACCATCCTCCACCCACACCCTCTGCCCACCACCACCGCTTCCTCATCTCCACCCACACACACCCGTCCACTCATCCACCGCCCATCATCTCCACACCCGCCCACTACCCACCGCCACCATTCTCCATCCACACCTCCGCCCACTACCCACCGCCTCTCATCTTTTCCACCCTCCGCCCACTCCACCGCCACTCATCCTCCATCCACACCCTCCGCCCACTACCCACCGCCACTCATCCTCCACCCACACCCACCGCCCACTACCCACCGCCACTCATCCTCCACCCACACCTCCGCCCACTAACCACCGCTTTCTTATCTTCCTCCACCCACACCCTCCGCCCACTACCCACCGCCACTCATCCTCCACCACCCACACCCCTCCGCCCACGACCCACAGCCTCTGCCCACGACCCACACCTCCGCCCACGACCCACAGCCTCCGCCCACGACCCACAGCCTGTTATCCACCACCCACAATTCTTCACCCATAACCAGGAGGTTGAATGGAACCTCCACTTACAAATTTATACCTTCACCCTTCCACCCCCGATCTTCCACCCAGCTTCACCCCCGTCCTCCTACCCCGGTCCTCCGCCCTGTCCTCCTACCCTCAGTCCTCCTATTCCCCTTTCTCCTTCCATTCTTCCTCCCCTGCATTCTATTCCTCCCCCCCCCCTCTCCCACCCCCCTGCTTCCTCACCACCCCATCCCCCTAGCCCCTGCCTCCCACCCCATCCCCCCACCCCTGCTCCTACCCCCATCCCACTAGCCCCTGCCTCCTACCCCCATCCCCCTACCCCCCTCTGTCTCCACCCCCATCCCCTCAGCCCCATCCTCCTACCCCCATCCTCCACCCCCCCCCCTCCATCCTGTCCCCCCCGCCTCCTCCTCTGCCCACTCCTCTCTGTGTATATTCTGGGAATGATTTGTTCTAATATTTGCCGAGAGAGACAGGGTGGATTAGAAACAGTGATTTATTATTTATTTCTTATTATGGAGTTTTGTTGACATGGGGAAACTACTGACTCCTCTCCTTCTAACCCTCTCCCCCTCTAACCCCTCTCCCCTCCCCATCCCTCTCCTCCCCTCTAACCCTCTCCTCCCTCTAACCCCTCCCTCTAACCCTCCCCTCCCCTCTAAACCTTTCTCCCTTCCCTCCTAACTCCTCTCTATCATCCTTGACCCTCCCTCTCCCTCTTTAACCCTCCCTCCTCCTCCCGCCTCCCTCCCTAACCTCCCTCCCCTTAAACCTCCCTCCCCCTTCCCTCTAAACCTTTCTCCCCTCTCCTCTAACCGTCTCCCCCCTCCTTCTAACCCTCCCCTCCACCCCCCTCTCACCCTCTCCTCCTCTCCTCTTTAACCTTTCTCTTCTCCCTAACCTTCATCCCCTCCCTTTCCCTCCTCCTAACCCCTCCCTAACCCTTTCCTATCCCTCCCTTTCCCTCCTAACCCCTCCCTATCCTCCCTAATCCCTACTGAGAAGAGTGTTGGAGGGAGGGAGGGAGACGTCCATGCATCGTTAAGTCATCAATACTCCTCACGTAAACATTAATATATGGTTCATTAATTCATGTTAGCGCCCTGCTGTGACCTTCCTTCCTTCCTTCCTTCCTTCCTTCCTTCCTTCCTTCCTTCCTTCCTTCCTTCCTTCCTTCCTTCCTTCCTTCCTTCTTTCCTTCCTTCCTTCCTATGATACTCCTCATTGGTAAGTCTTCTATTGATTTCTACTCCACCTGCCAGTCAACCCCTTCTCCACTTCTTTCATTTCTCTCTTCTCCATTTCTTTGACTTCTTTCTTCTCCACTTCTTTAACTTGTTTTTTGCTTTTTTCTGTCATATTCAGTTCGTGTCTCACCTTCTTCTTTTCTTTTCCTCTTTTTTATCCCATGTTTCTGCTTTGCCTTTCTTCAACTTGACTCTCTCTCTCTCTCTCTGTCTACCACAACCTCTCTCTTTAATTGTTCGACTCTCCCAGGTAGAGGACGAAGCATTGCATCCTCCTCCTCCTCCTCCTCCTCCTCCTCCCTCCTCCTCCCCCTCCACTCCCCGGCGTCAACTCTCCATGTCAGTTCATATCAGTCGCTGTCAGTTCGAGTCAGTTTGGACTTGTCGTCGTGTTCGACTTGACGTCGTTGTTGGACTTGGGGTCGCGTTGGACTTGTGGTCGCGTTGACTTGGGGTCGCGTTGGACTTGGGGTCTGTGACTTGTGGTCGTTGGACTTGGTCGCGTTGGACTTGGGGTCGCGAGTTGACTTGGGGTCGCGTTGGACTTGTGGTCGCGTTGACTTGGGGTCGCGTTGGACTGGTCGACTGTCGCGTTGAATTGGGGTCGCGTGAGAAACGTGTTGACTTGGGTCGTGTTGGACTTGGGATCGTTGAATTGGGGTCGCGTTGGACATGAATCTCTCACGTATGACACTATTCTCTCTCTCTCCTAGCTTTACTTGTTTGAAGCTCTCATGATTAATCTGAGCCTACTCCTACATATATGAAGCCCACATGCATCTGGTCTAGGCTTTAACATGTACATATATAAGGCTTCACCGTAACCCCTAAGACTATCTTGGCTTCCTCGTGATAATAGGAAGTTTACAAGACTCTTTAGGCTTCAGTCTAAAGACCTATTCATCCCAAGTCCTTTAAGAAGTTATATCCTACAAACAAGGTTTATCCATCACAGGATGAAAGTGTTTTAAACTTGGGAAAAACAATGAATACAAAATGACCTCCACGAGACGCACTTCACCTCCCGCTGTTATGTTGTTTACCGAACCTATACAGTATTGTCCTCAAATTTGACTCTTATGATGGTCAGTGTTGAAAAAACTCCACGAACATTAAATTCTAAATTCTAAAGACTTATTTACGTTCGAATTTTTCTTTTAACTAAATATATATTATCTCAAGATCTCTTATAAATGGTTCATAGTATACGGGATCAGGGAATATTAAAGTAAAGTGTGTGATGTTTGGGGTCACGTCTGTGTACACCCACCAGAAAACCTCCTGTCAACCCTGAGACTCATGAACCTGTGAATCTATTCTAGTATAAGGTTGCTTATGTTACATTGTTGTTAGGTGTTAAGCGAGTGCAAAGTAGGTTAGGAATGGTGTTAGGAAGGCCGGGACAGAGGGGGTCACTGGGTTAACTTAAACCCCTGGCAAGCCTGGTGGGAGTATTAGGGGGGGGAATTAGGGCAGGAGGTAAGGAGAGGTAGGAGGAAGGTAGAGTTTGGGGAGGAAGGTAAGGTTAGGAGAGGTAAAACAGGGAAGGAGGAGAATTAGGAGAGGGGAGAGGAAGGGATGGAAGAGTTAGGAGAAGAGGGGAGAAGAAGAGTTGCGAGAAGATGGAAGGGGAAGGAAGAGTAAGGGGAAGAGAGATGGCTAAAGGAGAGTTAGAGGAAGAGGGAGAAGAGGGACATAAGAGCAGAGAGACGATTGAAGGGGAAGGAGAGATTGGTTAAAATATTATGAGGGTAGAGAGAGAAGGAAAGGAGAAAGAGTATTGACTGGAAGAGGTAACGAGAGAGAGAGAGAGAGAGAGAGAGAGAGAGAAGAGAGAGAGAGAGAGAGAGAGAGAGAGAGAGAGGAGCAGGGTTTTGTTGACCTGGATAAAAATAAAATCTGAATAAATCTTACCTAAATACAGTATGTCAGCTGTGGATAATAATGAATACCGGTATATATTTTTTTTATGAATATACTTAGACCTGATCGTTAAATGGTTAAGTCTAGAGTAAACAACCTTATCTACAGCCTCACCGACGATAATGATAATGTACCACCAGCAGCAGCATCAGCGTGTGTGTGTGTATTGAAATGGGAACACCAATTAACTTGTTCCCTTTGATCACGTGAATAAAAAAATACTGTCATCAAACAAGGGGTGGATGAACCTTCTGAATTTTCTCATCAAAGAGTAAGTCCTGTCAAGGTTTCCTTCCCCAGTAACTCATTAACACTGCGAGAAATTCTGGGAAATGTCGACGAACACAACTTTCAACAGATACTGCATCCATCAGCGTACAAATCCTCCCTGATGACTTGAAATAATCACACACCTTATACCCTACCATACCTTATACCCTACCATACCTTATACCCTACCATACCTTATAATCCTACCATACCTTATACCCTACCATACCTTATACCCTACCATACCTTATAATCTCCACCATACCTTATACTCCTACCATAACTTTATACCCTACCATACCTTATACCCTACCATACCTTATACCCTACCATACCTTATACCCTACCACACCCTATAACCTACCATACCCCATCCCACCATACCTTTAACCCCACCATTCTTTATATAATCTCATAATTACACCTTTATACCCACACCTTATACCCCACCATACCTTATATATAATTCCCACCATACCTTATATCCTACCATACCTTATAACCCCATAACCTTATAACCCACCACACCTTATAATCTCTACCATACCCACACCCTACTATACCTTATACCCCACCATATCTTATAACCCACCATACCCTATATACCCCACCATACCTTTATACCCTACCATACCTTAACCCACCATACCCTACACCCCACCAACCTACCCCACCATACCTTATAACCCTACCATACCTATAACCCCACCATACCCACCCTACCATACCTTATAAATTCTACCACATAACATCTCTATACCCACCATACCTTATACACCACTATATATACCATATAAACCCTACCATACTTTTATACCCCACCATACACATATACCCCACCATACCTTATACCCCTTACCACATATACCTTATAATTCAATTATATAATTCTTATACTCTACCACATACCCTACCATATAATCCCTACCATACCTTATAACCCTACCATACCTTATACCCCACCATATTATACTTATACCCTCACCATACCTTATAATTCTCTACCATATACCCCTTTCTATATATACCACCTTACCAATACCTTATAACCTACCATACCTTATACCCCACTATACCTTATACCCTACCATACACCACCTTACCATACCCTTATATATATACCCCACATAATATATATACCCTCCATACTTATACCCCATTGTATACCCTATACCTACCATACCTTATAATTCTACCATACCTTATACCTACCATACCTTATACCTACCATATACCTTATACCCACCATACCTCTATAATTCTACTATACTCAACCACCACACTTTATAATTCAAATCTATACCTTATACCCTACCACACCTTATAATCCCACAATTTATACTCACCATACCTTATACCCCACCATACCTTCATCTACCATACCTTTTATACCCTACCATACCTTATACCCCACCATACCCTATATAATCTCACCATACCTTATACCTACCATACCTTACAATTCTCTACCATACCTTATAACCTACTCATAATTTTATATAATCACCATACTTTTATTTCTCTAATACCTTATACCTCACTTATTCCTATAATTCCACTATAATTTATACCCTACCCACCTTATACCCCATACTATAATTCTACTACATACCTTATAATCCTTACCACATACCCCTTATACCCCACCAAACCTTATAAATCCCTACCATACCTTATGCACCCTACTATACCTTATACCCTACCATACCTTATAATCTACCATACCTTATACCCTACCATACCTTATACCCTACCATATAATATAATCCCTACCATACCCTTATACCCACCATACCTTATAATTTCACTATACCTTATAAATTCACCATACCTTATAACCCTACCATACTTTATACCCTACCATCATACCTTATACCCTACCATACCCTATACCCCAACAACATACCTTTATACCCACCATACCTTATAACTCTACCATAACCTTATACCCTACCATACCTTATAATTCTACCATACCTTATACCCTACCATACCTTATACTATTTACGGGTGTTGAGGACAGGGCTGGTGAGAGGTGAGGTAAGGGGGGGGGGTAGGCGGGAGAGGTAGAGAGAATCCCCCTGTGTCGAGAGATTAGACGAGCGGGGAAGCAACATAGCGGAAGAGTTGCTGGAATCTGATCTTGAACTCCCCATATGAGATGTTATGACAGAGAGAGAGAGAGAGAGAGAGAGAGAGAGAGAGAGAGAGCCTACTAGACATAATGCGTTAGCTGTGTGTAAATATAACCTTTGAATAGTGAACTTATCAGGTGTTCAGAGGAGGCCATCAACACCTGTTATTGGTAAACCTGACTTGTTGTTTTGGTCGCCAACTGATGTTAAAAAAAATATACCGTGAATTTTATTTGTATTTTTTTTTTGTATGAGTATTTATTGATGTATTGTTTATTTTCCTGGAATAGTTATTGATGATTTGTATTTTTTGTATGTAGTATACTGAAATGTTTTTGTTAGTGTATTTATATATATTTTTTAGAGTATAATGATACGTGAATATTTTGTTTGTTTTGTCTTTGTCTCTTGCAGTTTGAACTTTTACAGTGATGTGAATAATGTTGAAGATTGAGAGAGGATTAAACTAACAAGAGAATGATTGAGAAATTCCAATAAGGGAGAGAATATGAACGTATATTATTTATTGGAGAAACGAAGTACACCCAAGAAGCTGGAGTGAGTAGAAAGTGTCTGTTGAAAGAGAGAGAGAAAAGAGGAGGAGGTAATATTTTTTAGTTTAACAAATTTATTGACAAAGCTTGTAGTACAGTTTGCCTATTCTGAGTAATTCAGTTAGGTCTTGACACTGAGGGTGGTATCACTTCTCACTGCCACGCAGGACAGAGGTTCATAGACAAAGAAATACATCATATTCATTAACAGTATATATAGGTCAGAGTCATGTTGGTAATGTCACTGTTCACTGCCATGCAGGACAGAGGTTCGTACACAAAGAGATGCATCATATTCAAGGAGAGGAGGGAGAAGAACCGGGTGTTAGATTGGTATATGGTGACAGCAGTGGTTTATAGATTATCACGCCTGGACAGACCTAACCCGCTCCAGCCGTCCTTACTGCCTCGGTTGAGACCACAGGATAATTGCCTGACAGTGTTGTGGGTTAAGTGGATGGTGGCGAATAGTGTGGTTGTTGGCGGTGGACGTGAGGTGTCGGATTGAAGTGAAAGATGTGGATAAGGGGGTAATATATCAATCAAGGTGGTCACAGCTCAAGTGGATGTTGATGTAAGAGAGGAGGTGGGTGAGCCAGGGGTCGTGTGGCTGGGTGGCTGCTGCAGGGGTCGTGTGGCTGGTGGCTGCTGCAGGGGTCGTGGCTGGTGGCTGCTGCAGTGTTTCATGTGGCTGGTGGCTGCTGCAAGGGCCTGTGTGGCTGATGGCTGCTGCAGGGGTCGTGTGGCTGGCTGACTACTGCAGGGGTCGTGGCTGCTGCTGCAGGGGTCGTGGCTGGTGGCTGCTGCAGGGGTCGTGGACTGGCTGACTACTGTAGGCGTGTGGCTGGTGGCTGCTGTAGGGCCGTGGCTGGTGGCTGCTGCTGCAAGGTAGTGTGGCTGGTGGCTGCTGCAGGGGCCGTGTGGCTGGCTGACTACTGCAGGGGCCGTGGCTGGTGGCTGCTGCAGGGGTCGTGGCTGGTGGCTGCTGCAAGGGCCGTGCTGGTGGCTGCTGCAGGCTGTGGCTGGTGGCTGCTGCAGGCCGTGGCTGGTGGCTGCTGCAGGGGTCGTGTGGCTGGTGGCTGCTGCAGGGCCGTGTGGCTGGTGGCTGCTGCAGGGTCGTGTGCTGGCTGACCACTGCAGGGTCGTGTGCATGGTGGCTGCTGCAGGGGTCGTGTGGCTGGTGGCTGCTGCAGGTGGCTGGTGGCTGCTGGAGGGTCGTGGCTGGCTGACTACTGCAGGGGTCGTGTGGCTGGTGGCTGCTGCAGGGGTCGTGTGGCTGGTGGCTGCTGCAGGGGTCGTGTGGCTGGTGGCTGCTGCAGGGGTAGTCGTCGTCAGTTGTGCACCAAATACCTGTAATCAGGTGGTGTGTTGGCCTCGCTGCTGGTGGCCTCCGCGACGCTCCTAAATAACTTAATCACAAGTCGAATATTCACTGCTCATATTTCTGTCAGGGAGAATTGCTTGAGTCATGACATTTTATACGAAACTGAAGAAATGCTGGAATTTTTGCTGGAAAGAAACGAATAATTTTTTTTGTAACAACTTCCAAAGGTGTTTTTGATATAGTGAACAATTTGGGTGAAATAAACGCTTCGAAATTTGAGTGTAAAGTTTGCAAATATGTTAAAGTGTGAGTGATATAGGTGACAGGTGGAGAGTGAGAGGCACAACTGGCCGAGTCTCAGTTTAACCAGGAGAGAAATATTCTGCTCACTAACTGAATAAGCTGTGATTACTGTGTTTGTGTAAGACATCACGTAGTGCCTGATAAAAAGACACCAACCACTGACGGTGTAACCTGGCGACAAGACGCAGTGAAGTTAACACTTTTCAAACAAGTTACTGGTGTCACCGTAACGGGGTGTAAATATGTGTTAGAGTGTTAGTGCTGAGCCGTGAACACAGCCTGTGTACACCTGTCATTGCTGAAGCGTTGGTCAGTAAAGCCTTCATACAATACCTGCTGGAGAACCTGAAGAAGAACCCGACTTGTTCAGCAGAGAAGAGGTGGTGTGGTGTGGAGGTGGTGTGGTGTGGAGGTGGTGTGGTGAGGAGGTGGTGTGGGGGAGGATTGGAGGAGTGAGGGCGTGAACAGGGAGGAAGAGGAGAAGGGGGGTGAAGAGATGGTGAGGGAGTGAGACTGTCATGGTTCCTGGCCCCCACCAGGGATGGGTCAGGCGCCCAACGTCCTGCTCAACTGTGGCAAGCAGCAGCAGCAGCAGCAGCAGCAGCAGCAGCAGCAGCAGCAGCAGCAGCAGCAGCAAGAGGAGGCCAGCATACGCCACCACCTCCACCTCCACCATCCCCCCCACCAGGTGCAGCACCACGACGATGGTCACGGGCGTCGTAGGAGGTGGCAGCACTGGCGACAGGAGGCGTGGCACCCCCGCCCACTAGCCGCCCACGCCGCCCACTCGCCCGACTCTACCACCCTCTGCTGTGCTGGTGTGTCTGTCTGTCATTTACGCCACCCGATACGCAATAATTATCATATTTGTGTAGATTACTGAGATGTTCCTGTTGACTCTGTGAAGCTTCACCATTTTCTGTGTCTGTCTGTATTTACTTGTCTCTTAGATAATAGATCAGTTTTACTCTCTCTCTCTCTCTCTCTCTTCATCTTGCTTTGATCAGTGTTTGTTTGTTTATTTATAAGTGTCTTCTCATTACCTCTGTTGTGTGGTAGAAGACCTTGACTGTCTGTCCGTCTGTCCTCAGGTTAGCAAAGATGATTAGGGAAGGTATTAATGTATTGTTTAGTTGTAAATAATATTGACTTTTTTCCTGAGATTTTGCGTGTGTGTGTGTGTGTGTGTGTGTGTGTGTGTGTGTGTGTGTGTGTGTGTGTGTGTGTGGGTGTGGGGTGTGTGTGTGTGTGTGTGTGTGTGTGTGTGTGTGTGTGTGTGTGTGTGTGTGTGTGTGTGTGTGTGTGTGGGTGTGTGTGTGTGTGTGGTGGGTGTGGGTGTGGGTGTGGGTGTGTGGGTGTGGGTGTGGGTGTGTGTGTGGGTGTTGTGTTGTTGATGTTTAAGTCATGATGTTTAACATGATGACTAACATAATAAATCCAATAAATTAACATAAACATCACAAACTGTCTACCATTATAATTTACATTTTATTTTCATCACGTCTGTAAATCACCAACATTTGCGACGTCTTGTGTTGTGTTCTGTTGTGCTGTGCTGTGTTGTGCTGTGCTGTGTTGTGTTTATAAAAGTGTTACAGTCTCTTTGTCAGGTGTGTCTGGCATGTGAAGTAATGCCTGGGGATATATGTTGAGAAGACGGAAAGTTGGCGTCTCTGTCTGTCTGTCTCCTGGGAATACGATGGTCTTTCTTGTTATATTATTATTATTATTATTATTATTATTGTATTATTATTATTATTATTAGTATTAGTAGTATTAGTAGTAGTAGTAGTAGTAGTAGTAGTAGTAGTAGTAGTAGTAGTATTGTTATTAGTGTTATTATTATTATTGTTGTTGTCGTTGTTGTTGTCATTATTATTATTAATTTCACCATTACTGTTATTATTGTTGTTGTTATTAATAGTAGCATAGTTTATGAGTTAAGGTGAGTAAGTACTAATGGTGTAAGCACCACAGCCAACCACCTAACCTAACCTACCCTAACATAACCTAATCAAACCAATCTCAACCTTACCTGTCTCCCGTTTACAGGTTGGGGTAACCACAGCGATGAGGTCAAGAACAGCCAAGGGGGAGGGTCCGGAGACGGTAGCAGTGGGGATCCCGCAGTGCCAGGAGCCATGCCTATTGGTGGAGACCTGACGATGGGCGGGCGGAGGCGGGGCACCTCACCAGCCTCTCCTCAACTACGACCCAGAGTGCGCGCGCATGGAGGCGTGGCTGGACGAGCACCAAGATTTTGTACACGATTACTTCATCAGGTAAGATAATTAGTTCACCTGTTCCATTAGATTGGTTCTCTTGTTCACCTGCTCCACTTACCTACTTCCCCTCCCTCCCTTCCTTCCTTCCTCCTCCCCTTCCTTCCCCTTCCTCTCTCCTTCCTTCCTTTCTCTCTCTTCCTTCCTCTCTCCCTTCCTTCCTTCCTTCCTCCCTCTCCCTCCTTCCCCTCCCTCCCTCCTTCCTCCCTCTCCTCCTTCATTCCCTCTCCTTCCTTCCTTCCTTCCATTCTCTTCCTCCTTCTTTCCTCTTCCTCCTTCCTTCCTCTCCCTCCTTCCTTCCTTCCTTCCATTCTCTCTCCTCCTTCCTCCCTCTCCCTCCTTCCTTCCTTCCTTCCTTCCTTCCTTTCTTCCTTCCTTCCTTCCTTCCATTCTCTCCCTCCTTCCTCCCTCTCTCCTCCTTCCTTCCTTCCTTCCTTCCTTCCATTCTCCTCCTCCTCCCTCTCCCTCCTTTCTTCCTTCCTTCCTTCCATTCTCTCCCTCCTTCCTCCCTCTCCCTTCTTCCTTCCTTCCTTCCTTCCTTCCTCTTCCTCCTTTCCTCTTCCTTTCCTCATCTCACATCCTCCCCTACCTCTTCATCACCACCTATCTTTGTACCTCCTTCCCTCAGTCAGTCAGTCAGTCAGTCAGTCATCGAGTCAGCCAATCAGTTACTCAAAAGAGACGTTGTATGTGTGGCAGTAACTGGGGCTCTCACATAGCGAATCAGAGTTCTTGCTTTCGATGAGATCTCCCCTGATTGGTTTACCCTGTCGTAGTCTGTATATATACAGTCTCTTTAAGGTAAATATTAACACGGTTCTGAGAGAGAGAGACCGTCAGAAGAAAGGAGAGAAATAGAGAGAAAAGGAAAAGGAGAAACAGAAAAGAGAAAGAGGGAAAGAGTCCCCCCCAGGGCGTCACCTTCATTGGTGAGTTTTGAGGTGACTCAAGTGGCCGATATGAGACCAGCAGGATCGATCACAGATGTTGCACATGTGGAGGGCTACAGCGAGTGCGGGAGGAGCGGTGGCAGCATCTTTCCGGCTTTGGCGCTTGTCTGCCTCGGTTTGCAGTCGGGCTAACTCGAAAGTATTGACACCTTCTCGTGTGGTGATCCTCGAAGCGTTACGGTGTGGAGAAATCGTTTCCGAGGTGTTGGGGTCGATTTGGCACTTTTTCAGGTTTGTCTTAAGACTGTCCTTATACCTTTTTAGTTGCCCGCCAGTGTTACGTTTACTATTCGTTATTTGACTGTAAAGTAGCTGCTGCGCAGTCTACTGTCGTCCATGCGGGTAACATAGTCCAGAGTAGTTGTTCATGGATAATGGTAGCCTCAATGCTCCTACAGTTGGTGTCGACAAGAATACTGACATTTGTTCTCATGTCTTCCAAGCGAACTCGGAGGATGGATCGTAGACTACGTTGGTGAAAGCTTTCAAGTGCCTTGAGGTGCCTCCTGTATGTGACCCATGTCTCGCTGCCATATAGCAGGGGTGGAGGACTACTGCTCGATATATGTGTAATTTCAGCTCCCTACAGCTGAAGATACGGTTTCGGAGTCTGCCAAAGACTTGAGATGCACATCTGATCCGATGCAGAATCTCTCCATCGATGTCCACTGTGGTGGACAGGTGGGAGCTGAGTTACCGAAAGTGGGTAACATTAGTGAGGGTAGTAGTGTTAAGCTGGATAGATGGTGGAGGTGTGTCTGAACCAGGGGCAGGTTGACAGAGAATCTGAGTCTTACATATTGTTACGTGTCAAAGGATTACGGCTCGTAACAAACAAAAAGTGAAGATATTTAAAGGGAACTACATATATGGTTCTCAAATTTTTATCGGGAACAACTCCCAACTACGGTGTAATGTATGGATTGAATGCAGCCCCTTATAATAAATGAATACTTGATGATTGGAGTAAAGAAACTTGAATAAAATGTATAACTATATTTTCAAACGCTTATCACTAATACCAAAGAAATAAAGCTAATCACTAGGTTACTTTAAGTTTGCTAATATCACTGACAAGTAAATCAATACACGATTCAAGAACAAAAATACATAAAACACTGAATACATAAAACACTAAATACAGCCAGCCTCAACAATGAACACCATAAGTACATCACCCGATCGATCGAAGACAGAAGTCAACTGACAACACAGGCCAGTGTAAAGGTCAAGAGGTTACCCAAGCTTGTGCCTAACTCAAAGCCGGCTCTGAAACCCTCTGCTTTTATGGGTTGTTGACTGACCCAAACATCGTACTTGACATAACGTCTCATTGTTAATGTTATTACAGTGTTACTGACTTTAATAATATAAACTATTAACATACACAAAAACAAAACGATGTAATTCTAGTCTGGAAAAATAAATTGTTTGTTAAGGGTAGTTCTATCCTACCTGTACATTGCTCGTAACAGTACATTCACCACAAGGTCGAAGTGTGCATACACATCTGTTTAGGTGTTCAGGATCTCCTGTAGGTCATGTTCAATGTGAGCAACCAGAGTGAGGTCGTCTACCAGCTCAGTAATGGAAGCTGCCGACACCTCTGTTCTTGCCTGGAGTCGTCTTATGTTGAAAAGACCCTTCATCCGGTACTCGACGTCCACCCCACCAGCTAAATTGGCACTGACTCGAGTAAGGAAGGCAGCCAAGAAAATGGAAAAGAGAGTTGGTGCCAGTACACACCCTTGTTTAACCCCCGTTATGATGGGAAAGAACTCTGACTGGGTACCATTGTGTAGGACACTGCCGTTCATATCATCGTGGAGTTGCCTCACAATGGCGATGAATTTGGGGGGGCAGCCAAAACGGCTGAGAGTCCACCAGAGGGCTTCCCTGTTGACCGAGTCGAGGGCCTTGGTTAGGGCGATGAAAGCCATGTACAGGTCACCACGCTGTTCCCTGCACTTTTCCTGTATCTGGCGGGCAGCAAAGATCATTTCAGTGGTGCCACGTGATGGTCTAAGGCCACATTGAGATTCTGGGAGGAAGTTTTCCGCCTCAGGAAGAAGTCAGTTTAGGAGGACTTGGGTGATAATCTTGCCAGCTGGACAGCGATATCCCGTTGTGTTTGCCACAGTCTGACCGGTCTCCCTTGTTCTTATAAATATTGACGATAGGCATCTTTAGAGCTTGGGATTTCTTCCTTTTCCCATATATTCTCCAGGAAAAAGTGGAGACGGCTGGTGCAGATCTCCCTCTTCCCTCAGCCAGGACTCCACAGGTGTGTTATGTCTTTCCTGAATATTTGTGCATGCTTTGATGACGTTATTTTCCTTCAATCAATTTTGAAATTATTGATAATGTTTTTGTTTTTTGGTGAAATGACTTGACTGTGTGTGTGTGTGTGTGTGTGTGTGTGTGTGTGTGTGTGTGTGTGTGTGTTTTTGTTTACACCTGTGCTGTCTCAGTAAATACTCTACTAATTGCTGTGGTATTTTCCTCTCTACAGGAAGGCCTCCGACACATGGTAGACGCCTGGTTGGTCTCACCGCCTCCCACAGAACAGTGGCCTGGGCGCAGGTGCTGGGGGCAGCAGCAGTATGGGGGGTCACGGGCAGAGTTGGGTGCCAATTCAGCCGCCTATTTCGGCCAGCCACCTGGATCTAGGGCCTCCTCAGGTGAGTTAATTAGAAAAGTTGTTTATTTTAGTTATTATAAAGTTCCTCAGTAGATAAGTTACTTGTAGTGAATTTAAATATTTTACACAGCTACAAGTATTACCTGTACAGTATATAGGGACGAACTCATGTTGGGTGAGTCGGCGGCGCAAGACAGTGTAACGTCATCTGGTAATGGTTGTATTCTAAATTGTCTTCTGTACACGGGCTAGTTTTTGGCCGTGTATGTGTGTGTGTGAGTGAGTGTGAGCCATCAGTGGTTAGTAGTAGGGTAGAAGATGGAGATATTACTAGATAAACAGAACGTTGTTGTTGTTGTACATAGTCAGCGTGGGACGTGAGGCTCCTTGTTGGTTGGCTGACGCCTTCAGTAGTCCCAACACTGTAAAGGTTAGGTGTGTGTGCTTGAACGGCTCTCAGTCTCGGCGGTTGGTGGCACCATCTTGGAAATGACACTCGAAAGGTTACCTGTCAGATTCTGTCACCACCAGTGGCATGAGATGGTTGACGACTCTGTGGACGTAAACTGTCAGTTATAGTGGCATTAATGACAGTATCTCACAGCAATAGTTTTACCAGCTGGGAAATGGCACTCGACGTGTTAGTTAATTCCTTGCTACAGTGGCACCGTGTCGGAAGAACAGTTAGTGTTTATTATAACTGTGTGGTGTGTTCCCAGGCAGTTCTTGGTGGTCTCTTCTCCTTCCTCTCTCTGGCACCAATGTTTACTACCTCATCAGTCGACCCCCGGAATAACCAAAGCTACTGGAGAAATTAATGTACACACGCTCCCCAAAAAAGTATCTGTACGATTTTATATGAGACAATATGACACAACGGACGAAGGATTTTGACAACCCTACCGAGACAACAGGAGTCGCAGTGTTCATTCTGAAATTCATCGATCCTCTCTGTTAAGATACTTTGTATAGGCGTAGGAACGAATTAACAAGAGTCGATTATGGGCACTGATAAAGATCTTCAGGCGGGGTTTATCATGAGAAGATAAAGCAAAGAATAAAGTTAAAGTAGGAATAAAGAAATTAAGTAGATAGTTAATGATATTGTATAATTAATGATTTGAAGAAGCCTGGCCGTGACCTGTGGCTTAACCCGTCACCAACACCTGAGACACACACCTGGGCACTGTACTACACGGCAGGAGCCATCAATTAGGGAGGAGAGGGGTGAGGAGCAGCGTGCTGGGAGGCAGTATTAACCAGGACCTTCCTCACCTCACCTCATCTCCACACAACCCACCTCACCTCACCACCACACAAACCACCTCATCTCCATACAACCCACCTCACCACTACACAACCCACCTCACCACCACACAACCCACCTCACCACCACACAACCCACCTCACACCTCAACTACACACAACCTACGAGTCTCACCATTGGTCGATAATTTTCCCATAACTAGACATACAACAACAGATGTTTACTTACGTCCAGTTGAAGGAAAACAAGTAATTACACAGTAAATAAACAAACACCTGAGACTTTGTTCTTTTGCCCAAGTTCCTGAAGATGTGATTAACTTAAGAGAAAAAACCTTACGTGACTATAAACATTTTATCCACAGATCCAATTTTTTTAATGATTTATAAGTTAGTTTTTTACCACTAATGAAACTTGATGTTTATTTAGATCCCACGATTAAATTTCTCAAAATGTCAGTAAGAGTTTATGCTGAGTTTGTAGCTGAATAAGTCAATGTTGTTGGGGTATTTCTGGCCCAGGGGAAAAAAATGTAGTGAACGAAACGAAATGTTGAGCGTTGTTGAGACGGTCACACACACACACACACACACAGTGTTTACACAACATTCATACTTCCCAAGCTCACCTATGCCTCCCCCACCTGGTCTTCCTCCCTAAATGCCACACAACGTAAACACCTAGAAAAAGTGCAAAAGAGGGCATGCAAGATTATTCTCTCCCCTTCCTACTCCACATATCAAGAAGCGCTCAACACACTGACCCTTTCGACTCTCACTGACCATCACCACGACCTCATCTGCAAATTTGGTAAGAAGCTTCTACACCATCCTCGACACCAGCTCCTACTACCACCTGAGATCCCTAGTCCGAGAATTGCTGTTCGACACCACAACCGCATCCAGCCCATACGTGCACGAACTGATCGCTATAAGAACAGCCCAGTCCCAACCATTGTAAAAATTATCAATAACTTGTAATAAACCAGTGTATTCATTCCCAGTAAACACTACTCCTTGCACTATCACTATGTTGAAATGAACTGTAGTATGAGCTTTTCCCCATCTAGTTATTATATATCTTATTTGTGTCACTTATGTTACTTGTATATTATTTGTAATTCGAAACCCATTCCCCAAATATGTAACTGTATATTTTCAGCCTTCTGACTGCCAAGCTCTTTCAATAAACCGTTAATTATTATTATTATTATTATTATTTACACACACACACACACTCAGAGACGCCAGCAAGTGGTGGTCACATTCACCGCCACAGCCAGAGGACCAATGCTCACTTGTTTATGAGTGACGTCTCCACAACCAGAGGACCAATGCTCACTTGTTTATTAGTGACGTCTCCACAACCAGAGGACCAATGCTCACTTGTTTATTAGTGACGTCTCCACAACCAGAGGACCAATGCTCACTTGTTTATGAGTGACGTCTTCACAACCAGAGGACCAATGCTCACTTGTTTATGAGTGACGTCTCCACAACCAGAGGACCAATGCTCACTTGTTTATTAGTGACGTCTCCACAACCAGAGGACCAATGCTCACTTGTTTATTGGTGACGTCTCCATAACCAGAGGACCAATGCTCACGTGTTTATTAGTG
Organism: Homarus americanus; assembly: GCF_018991925.1. Lineage (NCBI taxonomy): Eukaryota > Metazoa > Arthropoda > Malacostraca > Decapoda > Nephropidae > Homarus > Homarus americanus. The sequence goes on from NW_024746832.1 coordinate 210,524, forward strand.
ACGTCTCCACAACCAGAGGACCAATGCTCACTTGTTTATGAGTGACGTCTCCACAACCAGATGACCAATGCTCACTTGTTTATGAGTGACGTCTCCACAACCAGAGGACCAATGCTCACTTGTTTATTAGTGACGTCACCACAGCCAGAGAACCGATGCTCGATTGTTTATTAGTGACGTCACATTAAATTATTATATACTTCAAATGTGTGTTTTTAATTATCACATATAGTCGCTGAAGATTGGCTGGGTATAATAATTAATCACATGTTATGTAAGTTGGTTTTATATAATTATAATTAACACAATACTTGAACATCAGTTTGTGTACATGTTGTCAGTCAGTCTAAAGGAAATATAGAACACCACTGGAACACAATCTAGAATTATCTGATTGTGTTAGACGTATTGTTACGGGTTGTGCTCCGTCCACCACTGCTCCTGCTCCGTCCACCACTGTTCCTGCTCCGTCCACCACTAATCCTGCTCCGTCCACCACTGTTCCTGCTCCGTCCACCACTGCTCCTGCTCCGTCCACCACTGTTCCTGCTCCGTCCACCACTAACTTGCCCGTCCACCAAACTGCTCCGTCCACCACTGCTCCGCCCGTCCACCACTAACCTGCCCGTCCACCACTGCCCGCTCCATCCACCACACACTGCCCGTCCACCACTCACTGCTGTCCCACCTCCCTGCTCCGTCCCCCACTAATCCTGCCCCACCCACACTCCCCGCTCCGTCCCACCCTTCCCTGCTCCGTCCACCACTGTTCCTGCCCGTCCACCACTAATCCCTGCTCCGTCCACCACTGCTCCTGCCCTCCACCACTGTTCCTGCTCCGTCCACCACCGCCCTGCTCCGTCCACCACTAATCCTGCCTGTCCACCACCTCCTGTCTGTCCACCACCGCTCCTGCTCCGTCCACCACTCCTGCCCGTCCACCACCGCTCCTGCTCCGTCCACCAACTACCATCTCTGCTCCTGTCCACCACTGTTCCTGCTCCGTCCACCACTGCTCCTGCTCCGTCCACCACTACTACTGCTCCGTCCACCACTGCTCCTGCCCGTAAATGCTGAAAAACGTTACGTGAGAATTGATCTGTTACCTCAGAATCTCTCATATTTGCTAATGTTGTAAAAGTTATCTATTATATACTTGTAAGATAAGTTTCGCCCGAAGAACTTTATAGCATCGTGAAACCTTTTGACTGTTTAAAGTTCAGCAGCGTAAACGAGATAACGAAAATAGCAGTGGTCATTTCCTGTGGTCTAGTGGTCATTATACACGCCTCGAAAGCGAATGGCCATGGGTTCGAGCCCCGGGCCACGTGTGTGTGTGTGTGTGTGTGTGTGGGGACTTCCTAGATTATCCCTTGATAACTTTACCGTGTCAGCAGGGTGTGGCTGGTGTGTCAACGGTAGCTTCGGGTCAGCATCCACACCCAGTTAGCCATAAGGTTAGGTTAGGTTAGGTCGGCCATGCTGGAACAATTAAAGTTTTATCTTGTGTGTTTCTTGGTCACCCACAGTACAGTATTGGATTAATTCTTAAAGGTATGTTGGAAGCGGATAGCAGGAAGTGGATAGCAGGAAGCGGATAGCAGGAAGTGGATAGCAGGAAGCGGATAGCAGGAAGTGGATAGCAGGAAGCGGATAGCATGAAGTGGATAATAGGAAGCGGATAGCAGGAAGTGGATAGCAGGAAGCGGATAGCATGAAGTGGATAATAGGAAGCAAATAGTAGGAAGCGGATAGTTATATAGTCTCTACCGCACCGTGCACTAATGTTGTTGAAGGTGTGGATCCTGGTGCGCTATAGCAAGGTCACCAGGTGAAAAACATTCCATCACCACTCCACCACCACTATCACCACCATCACCTCACCACTACTACCTCTCCACACACCCTACTATCTCACCATACACCACACATCGTCTCACCACACACCACCACCATCACCACACACAATCACCATCACCACACACAACCACCATCACCACACACAATCACCATCACCACACACCTCACCTCACCATCACCACACACCATCACCTCACCACACACCACCACCCATCACCACACACCCACCACCATCACCACACACCACCACCATCACCACACACCACACCACCATCATCACCACACACCACACCATCACCTCAACACCACACACCATCACCTCGCCACACCCACATCACCACACACCATCACCAAAGCACACACCACCATCATCACCACACACCACACACCACCATCATTACCACACACCACACCATCACCTCACCACACACCACCACCATCACCACACACCCACCACCATCACCACACACCACCACCACCATCACCACACACCACCACCATCACCATACACCACCACCATCACCACACACACCACCACCAACACCACACACACCACCACCATCACCACAAACTGCCACCACCATCACCACAAACCACCACACTATCACTCACCACACACACCATCACCACACACCACCACCACACACCACCATCATCACCACACACCACCACCATCATTACCACACACCACACCATCACCTCACCACACACCACCACCAACACCACACACCATCACCTCCACACACCACCACCATCACCATACACCACCACCATCACCACACACCACCACCATCACCATACACCACACCATCACCTCACCACACACCACCACCGACACCACACAGAAGTCAATGGTTGTACTTTATACCAATTTAAAAAAAATGATGAATTTTAAATCATTAACACGGGAATGCATTTTTTCTCCCAAACAAGAGAGCATTTTTGACCTAACCATTCTTAACCTAATTACAGTACAAGAATATTTTTACAAGTATAAAACGCGATTAACACAACCTAATTCCAATGTTGTTTACCAGATACCACGCCCCCAAACCCCACACCCTGAGTTGAGTGTACATTTTAATTAGCTAATGTATTTATTCAGACACGCGGGCCCCACTATTACATGACTAAATTTGGGTCGTTTTTCCATTTGTTTTGAGAAATTATGGTGATATGTTTTTTTGACGAATATACCTACATGTACCTACCCTCACCAGGAAACTAACAACATGTACCTACCCTCACCAGGAAATTAACAACATGTACCTACCCTCACCAGGAAACTAACAACATGTACCTACCCTCACCAGGAAACTAACAACATGTATACCTATCCTCACTATTTCTCCTCCTTCCCTTAGTAACACTCCTTTACATATCAAAACAAACATTTATTATATACGTACAACCAACTGTCTCTTGTCCTAGTATAGACAACGACCCCGTCTCCCCTCCTTCTCACTCACTCCTGTTAAGCGGCTTTTATACTGTGATAAAAAAAATACACTCGTCACCCCCCCAAAAAAAAAAAACCAAGAGAAGTTTATTGTAATTAACTCTGTGTGAAAATATTGTTAAACGGGGCAGTATTTTATTTATTTTATTTCACTGTATAATGATTTGTGATTGAATATTGTCGAGTTTTTTTAATGACAGAAATGTTGGAGTTAATTGTTGTTTTCTCTTCTGACTGGGTGGGTGGGTGGATGAATGAGTGTGTGGGTGGGTGTTTAAAAGAGAGGGTGTGAGCTGAACCAGATTACTATGCCGAAAATGGGGAAAAATGTGAATGTGTCTGTGGGGAGTGGATGGGTGAAGACAGAGAGAGAGAGAGAGAGAGAGAGAGAGAGAGAGAGAGAGAGAGAGAGAGAGAGAGAGAGAGATCACACACACCTACTAACTAGGACCGGACCTAGGTAGTAGGTAGTCGGCAGCTATCAAACAGGAAGGTACTACCGCCTGGGAAGATATTGGAAGCATAATGTAATGTCTAATGGTAGATCCTGCTGCTACCATATGGCATCACGAAAATTGTGACCAAGTCCCTGGTTGTTTATCTGACTTTCTGCCTCATTTACACACAATTGCAGGGTCTCAATTGTTTCTCTTACTTTGACAACACAACACATATATTGATTCTCACTCTTGATCTTTTTTCATTTTTGTATTTCTTTATGGTTCATTATTATTATTATTATTATTTTTTATTATTATTAGTGTTATTATTATTATTGTTATTATTAGTATTTATATTTTTTTATTTTTTATTATAAATTTAATTTACTATGAACTAATTATTATTATTACTGTTATTATTACATTTTCGCCCCTCAGGCCCTGGTGGGCTAATCCCCGTAAAGAAAAAAGCTGCTCCTTAATTAAAATACCAATTTATCCCTATTTGCTATGGATCCACCGCGACTTTTTCATCATCTTCCTCCCTTCCTCTCCCCTCCATACCAATCACAACCTTACCATCAACAGTAGCCCGTGTTGTGATTGGTTGAAGGGCGGAGGGGGAGAGGAGAGGAGGACCGTTCCTTATATAACTTACAGGAACGAGCATTTTGACATCAATAAGTTGCTCGGGTCATCACTGAGAGTAAATAAGCAACGTCAAGTTATACCTTCATATGGATCTTGGAGGCACGTATAGGGAGTAATTTGGTGGTTTCTTGGAGGAGAGACCGACCAGTTTGTTTTTGAAGGCTCCTTGACCGAGTTCCCTAACCTTCTCATTTTATTAGTGTTTTGGAGGTGTTTTGTTTTGTGTGTGTGTGTGTGTGTGTGTGTGTGTGTGTGTGTGTGTGTGTGTGTTATCATCGCTTCATTTCTGTGTATTAGGTCAGTAGAGGATCCAGCGGGTGTACTGTGGTATGATCTAAGGAGTCGATCTTCCTCCTCCTCCTCCTCCTCTTCTTCTTCTTCTTCCTCCTCCTCCTCCTCCTCCTCCTCCTCCTCCTCTTCTTCTTCTTCTTCTTCTTCTTCTTCCATCACCCTCAGGTCTCCCTCTCTTCCCCTCCCCAGAACTCCTGTCATTACCTTCCGGGACTCATTCCGCCCCCACCACCCCTACTCACCCCGCCCTCCAGGGTCGATAGATGTACGCAATTCTCTCTCGACAGTTGACCTTCCAGCAAACACGACCCATATGTTTGTTTTTCTTTTAATTCTTGTTTTAATACGTGTGTGTGTGTGTGTGTGTGTGTGTGTGTGTGTGTGTGTGTGTGTGTGTGTGTGTGTGTGTCATCCAGCAGTAGTAATGAGAGTAGCACCGGCGGGAGTGATGTCAATATTGGATGTGATATACACACGGACAGGGACGACATCTTGTCAAGAGGCTCCCAGCTGTGATGTGGCCGTGGTTAGCTTAGGTTAGGTTAGGTTAGGTCAGGTTAGGTTATGTTAGGTTAGGTTAGCTTAGGTTAGGTTAGCTTAGGTTAGGTTAGCTTAGTAAGATTAATCTCAAAGTGAAATAAGCTCAGATGCCTAATCTTCAGGTGGACCTGGAACTAACTTATTCGTCTTTATCCTCCTGTACTGGGAGGGGGAGCTTAAACCTTTACAGACAAACGTTTACCTCCGTCCACCCACTGTCAAAATTTCAAGCTTATATCCAAGGCCTTAAAACTCCCCATTTACCAAGAAAAAAATAATAATGAAAAACAGAGACAGACAGACAGAGACGCGAGCGCTGTTTACTGGATTATTATTCCCCTCCTTGGTTTGCTTGTTTGAACACCACTCCAAACCATCGTCAGTGTTTGTTTACATGAGCAGGTAGCGGCAGGGGGCCCCAAGCACCCTACTCGGTGTAACGTGTAAACTATTGGGGTTTCTGCTGTCAAGATTTTCACATGCTTGGTAACACATCATATTGAAGCTCGCATCACCTGAAGATTAAACACCTTAATGCTACCTGGTGGTTAGGTTAGGTTTGGTTTGGTTAGGAGCCATTCTTACAGGTAATTTATAACTAACTCAAGTGCACACACACACACACCGTAGTAATGAAACTGGCTCCAGTAGTGTGTAAGTGGGAGTGACGGTCATGTTAGGGTGTGACTGTCTCAGTTAGGTTCAGTTGATTTAAATCCTAAAAAGGTCTTATTAAGTGAATTAGGTGTATGTTTATAACTGTCTTTTTTCTGAGAGAGAGAGAGCATAGTTGATGATATTGAGTGACCAGTGATTAATACTCTCTCTCTCTCTCTCTCTCTCTCTCTCTCTGGTATAAGGCTGGAGAGATTAATAATGTTTTGCGGCTGTTAGACTGTGATAGGGACCCGGCACTCTGTAATACTGAAAAATGGCCTCTTTACTGTGTGGCCGATTGACCATTATGGCCCAGTGTGTGTGTGTGTGTGTGTGTGTGTGTGTGTGTGTGTGTGTGTGTGTACGGACTCGAAGTTTACGTGCGTTCAAGGCTTGTTGTCGACTTATGAATTTACGAGAAATTCTTTATATTAATATTATAGTTGTCGAGAAAAGGTTAAAAAATAAATAACCGGTGATTTAGGTCTTTTTTGGGGTCGTTAGCTGCGTTTACACCACACACATCCATACGGTTAATTTCCCAGCGTGTGTGTGAGAGAGAGAGAGAGAGAGAGAGAGAGATTTATCCTACACTTTTCTTTGTTTACGTTTTGGATTTGTTTGTTTGTTTAAGTGTCATACAGGTAATCCTTCCCTTGATTGAATTCATACCTGTATTGGCTTACATTCCATCACCAAAACAGAGGTAAATAAGTAAGAAAAAAATAACTTTTACCTTCTGCAGTAAAGTTTGTTGTGTTGTGTGCCGAGGAACGTTTTGTGTCGGAAATGATGTTAACATTTTCGAAGAGAAATATGTTATTGTTGTGTTGATTAATAACTGATGTATTTATTTGTTGGTGGGTATTCTAGTTGTGATGCCGTGTGTGTGTGTGTGTGTGTGTGTGTGTGTGTGTGTGTGTGTGTGTGTACAGATAGAAAGATTTCATGGTATTACTAAATAGTGGAATTTAGTCACTCAACTTTTCAATATTTTGTTTTACGACAATTGTATCAGGTTAATTTTTGTTTTCATTTATTTTTATTTATTATATTTATCACTAGTTTGAGTCACCGTGAGTCATGAGTCAAGATAAATAATCTTTACAGAGACTCACCAAGAGTGTGTACAGTACATGGTCTATTATAATTAACCTCAGATTTTATTGTGACTGTGTTGGTTGTACACCAGAACGACTCCTTGACCCTGACACCACCATTAATACGTTTGTTGGGAACATTTACCCTACTGTATAGTGAGTACAGTACAGTACAGTACAGTACAGTACAGTACAGTACAGTACACTACAGTACAGTACAGTACAGTATGATCATGTTTGGTTGGGGGGTAAGCGTGGCAGTCTGCCCTACAGCGGTACTCAGAACTAACTAATAAGGGGAGCTGCCCGCTGCTGACCTGATGAAGTGAAGTACAGGTACAGCTGGTACTCTGATGGTTACAGCAGAGGTACAGCTGGTACTCTGATGGTTACAGCAGAGGTACAACTGATGCTCTGGCGGTTACAGCAGAGGTACAGCTGGTGCTCTGGCGGTTACAGCAGAGGTACAGCTGGTGCTCTGGCGGTTACAACAGAGGTACAGCTGGTGCTGTGGTGGTTGCAGCAGAGGTACAGCTGGTGCTCTGGTGGTTACAGCAGAGGTACAGCTGATACTCTGGTGGTTACAGCAGAGGTACAGCTGATACTCTGGCGGTTACAACAGAGGTACAGCTGGTGCTGTGGTGGTTGCAGCAGAGGTACAGCTGGTGCTCTGGTGGTTACAGCAGAGGTACAGCTGGTGCTCTGGTGGTTACAGCAGAGGTACAGCTGATACTCTGGTGGTTACAGCAGAGGTACAGCTGATACTCTGGTGATTACAGCAGAGGTACAGCTGATACTCTGGTGATTACAGCAGAGGTACAGCTGATACTCTGGTGATTACAGCAGAGGTACAGCTGATACTCTGGTGGTTACAGCAGAGGTACAGCTTATACTCTGGTGGTTACAGCAGAGGTACAGCTGATACTCTGGTGATTACAGCAGAGGTACAGCTGATACTCTGGTGATTACAGCAGAGGTACAGCTGATACTCTGGTGATTACAGCAGAGGTACAGCTGATACTCTGGTGGTTACAGCAGAGGTACAGCTGATACTCTGGTGGTTACAGCAGAGGTACAGCTGATACTCTGGTGGTTACAGCAGAGGTACAGCTGATACTCTGGTGATTACAGCAGAGGTACAGCTGATACTCTGGTGATTACAGCAGAGGTACAGCTGATACTCCGGTGATTACAGCAGAGGTACAGCTGATACTCTGGTGATTACAGCAGAGGTACAGCTGATACTCTGGTGGTTACAGCAGAGGTACAGCTGATACTCTGGTGGTTACAGCGGCTGGTGTACTTAACATCTCCCACTTGCAGGCACCGACGCAGGGGGGTGTGGGGGGCTGCCAAGGGCACGAAGCTACGAGCCCCTGTTCGCCCGGTCTTCCACAGGTCTGATCCCACACCTGCACCCTACACCTGCACCCCACACCTGCCTGCCTCCTTATCCTCGCTCAATGTGTATTACCTGTTGTGTCACCTTGCTTATGTCGACATTCCCTTTTCGTGTTTTTTTCCCTCACACCTGAATGGATATTAATCGTTGTTTTACGGTCTTTATTTGCAAGTTCTCTCCATCCATGTTGTTTATCTCGACTCCTCCTCCTCCACTCTCAGTTGTTTTATTTACATTATTGTCTTTACCTGTCTTCCGTTTCCTGTCTTTTCCCTCTTCTGTCTTTTTTCACAGTTTTTTCTTCTCTTGACTGATTTATTTCATCCTGATTCGTTTCCTCTCTGGCTCAAATTTTCATCGTCGGTTTACATTCTCTCTCCCTCCCTCTCTCTCTCCCTCCCTCTCTCTCTCTCTCTCGTTGTTTGAGTGTCTCGTCTGTGTTCAATGAATCCTAATACACCCCCAATATACCCATCTTATCCTCACCACACCCGCCTCCCCCTTCATCTGTCTCCTGCATATGTTATCTCTCAATATATAACGTTAAAAAACTCACTAACGAGAATTTATAATACTCTCTAGCACCCAGAGAGTGTCTTCAGCCTGTGTGTGTGTGTGTGTGTGTGTGTGTGTGTGTGTGTGTGTGTGTGTGTCGCTGAGTCATTTGACGTGTCCAGAGAGTGTAAACAAAGCGATGATCTTGATCTTGTTGGAGGTCAGGTGTAATGATTATGTGAAGGTAGTTATAGTGGTGTACCTGTGTTATGTGTAAGGCAAGTTTGGTTTTAATTTAATTTACCTGGAGAGAAAATTAAGAAGTAGATGATAATATGATTTTTATACACGTGTTTACCTTAAGAGATTGATAATGATGTTGATGATGATGATGATGATGATGTGTGTGTGTGTGTGTGTGTGTGTGTGTGTGTGTGTGTGTGTCATAACACATATCCATATCTCTGTCTGTGTCGTGTAAACAAATTATCCCCCCCCCTTCTCCATATTGATTACTGAGATACAAGAAGCATTTTTCTCCCCCCATGTGATGTTGAGAATGTTGTGTTGGCCTGTGAGTGAGGTATAGAGCCCAGCAGTGTATTGAAGAGAGTTTGAAATGATAATAATCCACCCTGATCCTCGTCCACCACTACTCCAATTGGTCACCGCTTGTGTAGTCATTGGCTCAACATTTCACCTTTACTGTAAAAAAAAAAAAACCCTCCCTGCTCCCTTCCCTGCATACGGCCCTCATTACCCATCACCGCTTCTTTGTTTTATACGCACCATATTCCTTCTCTCTGTGTATGATGCATTGGGCACGACACCATCCCAACCAGGACACACTCCTTTCCCTTTTTGGTTCATTTTAATGTATTGGCTGCCACACTCACTCACTGTACAGTCACTCAATAAAACTATCTCTACTTGGGGTGATCGATGAATTTTAGAATGAACACTGTGACTCCTGTTGTCTCGGTAGGGTTGTCAAAATCCTTCGTCGCTGTGTCATATTTTTTCATCACAATTTGGTATAGATAGTTTTTTTGCGTGACTGTTAGTTTAGGTTTAGTCCTTGGGAAATAAAATGCTTTATTATTAGACTAATTAGCACTCTGACTAATATTACCTGAATATAAAGATAATTACCACTTGGAAATGGAGTGTTTGATTATAGCAGTAATTATCACTTAGGAAATTTAATACCGAGGTTATATCACTAATTAATACACGGAGGACTGAGTGCCTAATTACAATTAATAAAGATCAGTGTAATGATAATGACAGCAGTGACTATTGATGTAACAGTGATGAGGACTATTGGTTCAGTCTAGAGAACAGTGACTTTCTCGGTTGATGTTTTACTAAAGGCAGTGATTATTGCTGTACGGTTGTGATGTTTTGATGTTGTACTTTGTAGCGACAGTGACTTGTTGATGTTGTACTTTGTAGCGACAGTGACTTGTTGATGTTGTACTTTGTAGCGACAGTGACTTGTTGATGTTGTACTTTGTAGCGACAGTGACTTGTTGATGTTGTACTTTGTAGCGACAGTGACTTGTTGATGTTGTACTTTGTAGCGACAGTGACTTGTTGATGTTGTACTTCTTGCGACAGTGACTTTGTTGATGTTGTACTTGTAAATGTTTTAACCTTCATCGATGTTTACTGCATTTAAACTGATGTTATTTATGTTTACTACTTTTAAAACTTATTTACTTTAGCGACAGTATATTTAGTGATGTTTTAAATTAATGAAAGTGATATTAAAAGTGGGTTTTTAGCGATAATGTATATAATTGTTTTTAATTAGACCCAGGTACATGAAGTTCTATTTTGTTAATGGTAAGTTTAATTATGTTAAATTTGGCGAGTGACTTTTTATTTTAATTCTTTGGTCGATGGTAAGTTTTGTGATGTTAATTTGGCGATGGTAAGTTCATCATCATTTGACCAAGTGACTTTAGTAATACTTTAAATTTGGTGATAGTAACTTGGCTAATGGTTTACTTTGGCGATGGTAATGAGTTTTTAGTTGTTAGGTAAATCGTGAAAGGTGTGACGTCATTCATTAAAGATGCGACGTCATTCATTAAAGGTGTGACGTCATTCATTAAAGGTGTGGCGTCATTCATTAAAGGTGTGACGTCATTCATTAAAGGTGTGACGTCAATCATTAAAGGTGTGACGTCATTCATTAAAGGTGTGACGTCATTCATTAAAGGTGTGACGTCATTCGTTTAAGATATTTTTTTTGGGTGTGTGACTAAATGTTTTAAAAGCAATATTATATTTGATGTTTAGTAAAGGAATAGATGTTTTGTTGATGTTATATAAGGAGTTATATGAACGATAAACTGAAACAGGATAACAAAAATCATATTTATATATTTGTCCTGGGAGAAATATTTTGTTTAAAGCTGAACTCTTGTTGACTGATCATCTGTAGAGCCTCAACATGTAGCTACAGAGTCAAGCTTCTAAATCACCTGTCAGAGTTGTGAGCCTCCAGGTATTGGTTAGGTTAGGTTAGGTTTAGGTTAGGTTTAGGTTAGGTTTAGGTTAGGTTAGGTTTAGGTTAGGTTAGGTTAGGTTAGGTTAGGTTAGGTTAGGTTAGGTTAGGTTTATGAGTCTTCTCATTATACATCATGTGAGAGAATAATACAAGAAAAACAGCCTTATAATGCAATGGGAAATCAGATTAAAAAGATTTAGATTTTTTAGATTGTTCCGGAGGGGGCTAGTTTATTGGGCACCCCCTTACATCCTGTATAATTTCAGTTCTTCATCAGTAGTTGCCAGAGACCAACAGACGAGACCTGGAGTTGTGGGGGTGGAGGGGGATAGGAGGGGTAGTGGGGGTGGAGGTGTAGAGGAGGGATGGGAGGGATTGTGGGGGTGGAGGTGTAGAGGAGGGGGATGGGAGGGTTGTGGGGGTGGAGGTGTGGGGGGAGGGGGGATGGGAGAGGATTGTGGGGGTGGAGGTGTAGAGGGAGGGTGGGAGGGTTGTGGGGGTGGAGGTGTAGAGGAGGGGGATGGGAGGGTTGTGGGGGGTGGAGGTGTAGAGGAGGATGGGAGGGTTGTGGGGGTGGAGATAGGGGAGATTGAATAAGTTGGATTCTTGGCATGCACTCCTGGGTCGAGAATGTATTAAGAGTGAATGTTGCTCTTAAAGGTGAGAGAGAGAGAGAGAGAGACTCATTCTGAATACTACCTGTCAATGGTGTTTTTAATAAATTTTTTTATTTATTTTTTTAAAGTTATTACAGTGTGTGAAGGTACACGATGACGTCACAGCATATCTGGTAAATACCCGGTTCATGACGTCACACCGTACACTGACTATATCCAGGTTATGACGTCACACAGGTTCACAGAAGACAGTGTTAGGCGGAAGGTGACGAGGGTCGTTAGGTGACGAGGGTCGTTAGTGAGAACGTTGTTAACTCAGTCTTATCAGGTTACTGGTTGAGTTATTATTAGAGGGTCAGAGTTTCCCCCCCCCCTCTCGTATCCTCCCCTCCTCTCTCCTATCCTCCCCTCCTCTTTCTCCTATCCTCCCCCCCACCCCATTTTCTTTCCCTTCCTGTCTCCCTCTCCTTTCTTCATTACCTCCTTACCTCCCACCTCCCTCCTTACCTCCCTCCTCCTTACCTCCCTCCCCTCCTACCTCCCCTCCTTACCTACCTCCCTCCTTCTTACCTACCTCCCTCCCTTCCCTTACCCTCCCTTATCCCTCCTCCCCTCCCTCCTACCCTCCTCCTCCCCTCCCTCCTACCCTCCCTCCCTCCCCACCCTCCCTCCTCCCCTCCCCTCCCTACCCTCCTTCCCTCCCTCCTTCCCTCCTACCCTCCCTCCCTCCTACCTCCTTCCCTCCCCTCCCTCCCTCCCTCCTCCCTCTTCCCACCCCTCCTTCCCTCCCTCCTCCCCTCCCCTCTTACCCTCCTTCCCTCCCCTCTCTTCCTCCCCTCCCTCCCTACCCTCCCTTCCCTCCCTCCTTCCTCCCCTCCCCTCCCTCCCCTCTTACCCTCGCCCCCTCCCTCCCTCCAGAAAACCTCCCTCCCCTCCCTCCCCACCTCCCTCCCTCCCTCCCCCCTCCCCTCCCTCCCTCCCACCTCCTCCCTCCTTCCCCACTCCCTCCCCTCCCTCCCCCACCTCCCACCCCTCCCTTCCCCTCCCTCCCCTCCCTCCCCTCCCTCCCCTCCTTCCCTCCCTCCCCTCCCTCCCCCCTCCCCTCCCCTCCTTCCCCCTCCCCTCTCTCCCTCCCCTCCCTCCCTCCTTCCCTCCCTCCCTCCCTCCCCCTCCCTCCCTCCTTCCCCACCTCCCTCCCTCCCTCCCACACTCCCTCCCTCCTTCCCACACTCCCTCTCTCCCTACCCTCCATCCCTTCTTCCCTCGTTCCCTCTAAACTCATTTCAGCCTAGTTAACACGGATCATCTCTTTAGGTCAGGTCAGGTCAGGTGAGGTCAGGTGAGGTCAGGTGAGGTCAGGTTAGGTTGGTTAGTAGATTCTCTATCTCTCTTAAGCAAGTTGGGATTTTGTTTTGTTTTGTTTTGTTTTGTTTTCATCAACCAATCTAAGCAACGTTTGTCTTGTTCCTCCGGTGAATAAAACAATATTGTCTTTTTTTCCTTGATTAAGTAACACACACATTAACCTGGCTAATTGACCCACCTTATCCTACAGGAGCAGCCACCCCCGTCAGGAAGATCTCGGCCCACGAGTTCGAGAAGGGCGGCCTCCTAAAGCCCATGGTGACCACCATAGACGGGACGCCCACCTTCCTCTCTCCTGCCGCGGCCACTGAGAATGTCGCTATCCTAGCCAAGGTGAGTTGATGTTGCTCTCACCCTTCGTCAGCCACCCTGGCCAGAGTTTAGAGAGAGACTTTTCTTCTTTCCTCCACCTCCTCCCCCACTCTTAGTTTTTCCTCAGTTTCTTCCCCCTCCCCCTCCCCCTCATCTTCTCACTCTTGCGTGAATGTTTCCTCACCCAAGTCTTCCCTCAGTTCCCCCAGCATGAGTCAGTGAGTCAGACTCGTGGCCGTCAGCAGGTATTGACTCGGTTGACTATACTGATTGATGAATAAGGAAGCCAACAGTCATTAATACTCCCAAGATTCACAATAATATAAGATGATTTTCCCCAGAGAACAGATGACCAGAGGGAGGAAGATTGATTTACGGAGAGTAATTAGTCATGATTCGTCTTATTATCCGTGACGTCATCTGGACTGTATGTTGGAGATATTAAAGTAAATATTCTTTTAAGGTGATATTTGACTCAAGTATCCCTCCCCCCTTCCCTTAAGTCTTAAGGTAAACACTTGACTTACCTGTAATCTTAGTAATTAACTCTCTATTACTGTATTCACTACCTACCTCTCCCTATCGTTTATTATTTATAGTCATTTCTTCTACTTCTACAGGTACGCCGGAAATCTCGCACGGAACTCAAAGGCCTGGATGAACGGCAGCTGATCTTCGAGCTGGTGAAGGACATCTGTAATGACCTGGACGTGAGATCCTTGTGTCATAAGATCCTACAGAATGTCTCCATCCTTACCAGTGCCGACCGCTGCTCCCTCTTCCTAGTGCAGGGCGACAAGGTGTGTGGGTGTATGTATAATGTGTGGTAGGTGTATATATGATGAATGGTAGGTGTATATATGATGAATGGTAGGTGTATATATGATGAATGGTAGGTGTATATATATGTATGATAGGTGTATATATGTATGGTAGGTGTACTGTATGTATGTATTTATGTGTGTATGTATTGTATGTATGTATATGTATGTATTTGATGAATATAATGTATAGGTTACTGGATATATTAAAACATAATAATAATGACTAGTAATAATAATAAACTGTTTATTGGAATATATAGCAACCATAAACTAACACACACACACACACACACACACACACACACACACACACACACACACACACACACACACACACACACACACACACACACACACCAGAGAACTCTCCTCACTATCTCCACTTGTTCTCCAGGAGTCAGAGAACCGGTGTCTGGTCTCCACGCTGTTCGACGTCAACCCGGACTCGACGGTGGAGGAGATGCAGGAGAAGGAGGAGATCCGTATCCCTTGGGGCAGCGGAGTGGTGGGGTACACTGCCCAGTCCGGCGCCATGGTCAACATACCTGATGCTTACCAGGTGAGTAAATGGAGGGAGTAAGGGAAGGAGAGAAGGAGGTGGTTTTATAATAAGGAAAGGAGGGTTGTGTTAGAGGGAAGGAGGGAGGAGAAGGTAAGAGGTACAGTGAGAGAGACAGAAGAAACGGAGGAAGAGAGGAAGGAAAGAGAAGGAGAAAACAGAACAAGTGAGAGCAAAAGAGAAGCGGAAGTGATGTCATAAGGGTACAGAAATTAATCAAGGTTCACCTCCACGTGCAGCGGAATGTGAAGTTGGTGGCTGTGTGTGTGAGAGAGGGAGGAAGGGAAGGAAGGGAGGGAGGAAGGGAGAGAGGGAAGAAGAGAGCCCATGGTTTGTGTTGGCACGTGAGCTCTGAGGACCACCACACACGAGGCTATTTTTGATTCCACGGAGCCAAGTTTACAGTCTAGGGGCGGGGCGGGGCGGGGTGGGGCGGGTCGGGTGATGGGAGAGACGAGAAGAGGGGTCGTGTAGGAATAATGGAGAGGATGAAGGGTAAAGAAAGGAAGGGATAAAGGGAGTGTGAAAAGAAGGAAGGGTTAAAGGGGGAGTTGAAAGGGCTAAAGAGAGCAGAAAGGGAGGAGAGGGATAAGGGCAGATTGAAAGGGAGGAGGGAAGGGGGTAGGAGGAATGTGAAAGGGGAAGGTAAAGGGAATTCAGTGTGGCAGACTGAGCCATGAGAGAGAGAGAGAGAGAGAGGCAGGCTTAGAAGGTGTCCCCGGAATCGTGATCATGGCAGCGCTAGAGGTACACCGAGCAACAAGTGAAGAAGACCTAAAAGCCTAGAGTACTGCACGGGCTAACTTTAACACACAGAGGCTGACTCAGTGACCCGACCAATCACCCCTCGAGTGTTGCAGGTCCAGGTAGGACATACAGTATACTGGGCTGTAGCTCAAACGGGCCGCAGATCTAATAGGCCCCAACTATATTATTCGAATTCAAGCTCTCCTAAGACGGGTCACTTAGAACTGGGTAATCTTATAGGATTGGGACCTCTATAGACTGAGGCCCCATAGGATTGGATTCATCTCGTAGGATTGGATTCATCTCATTTAGTTTAGTGTCAGTGTAGTTATGACGCCATTTAGGTACATTTTTGTTGTTTAATCGTAACCAAACGTACGACCCTGTGTGTGTGTGTGTGTGAGCGTGTGTTACAGGTTGCTGGCGGGCTTGTGTACGCAGCGCCACTACATCAGGATTCTAGAAAACACACACACACACACACACACACACACACTGTTGCCAAGGAAACACCGCCTCACAGTCTTGTTATTTTACCCCTTACATACACCCAGCTGGTTCTAGATACACCCAGCTGGCTCTAGGTACACACTGGTGGCTCTAGGTACACACTGGTGGCTCCAGGTACACACTGGTGGCTCTAGATACACCCACTGACTCTAGAGATACACAGCAGGCTCTAGGTATACCCAGCTGGTTCGTTCTAGCCTCTTACTCTCCCTCAGAATACACTCAACGTTTGACTTTTAACTTCCAAGTTCAACAATTATTTTCTCAACTTTTAAATAATCTTAACTTTTTCTTTCCCTACTCTCTCTCTCTCTCTCTCTCTCTCTCTCTCTCTCTCTCTCTCTCTCTCTCTCTCTCTCTCTCTCTCTCTCTCCTGCTCTGGGATTTCTTTCCTCGTTTTACATTTATCAACTTTTACTTAAAATTCTATTACTTTTGCTACTGTCATTACTTTCTGCGGGAACTCAAAACTTTATTTTTGGAGGGTTTATACTTTTGCTGACTTCCTCTAACTGGAGATTGTTTTTTTTTTTCTTGATAGTAACTATGACGGGAAAAAAATAGCATCTCATTTTCATCTTTTTCCTTGGCTTTCTCTCTGGCTCAAAACCTAACCTAACCCCGCCTCACCCCGCCTCACCCCACCTCACCCCGCCTCACCCCACCTCACCTCACCTAACCTAACCTCTACATCATTTTTGTTGTCACTAATCATTTTGCTTTTACCAGTTTTACCATCAACTTTCACTGACTTTCTTAGTGGGTAGCGGCTTTTACTTTCTATTACTTTTCACTTAAAAAATACTTTTACTGTCAACTTTCCCCGCTGACTGCTTCTAGAACTCATAACTTTAATGAGAATTTTTTGATGTCAGGCGAGGAAGGGAGGCGACACCATAAGCTTTTGTTACTCTCTCTCTCTCTCTCTCTCTCTCTCTCTCTCTCTCTCTCTCTCTCTCGTCTCCACTATCAACACGAGACATGTGATAAAGCGAAAGTAGTGAGGAGGAGGAGGAGGAGGAGGGAGATATATATTATAGGAACAGCACCTCCCACGCCACCTCCCACGCCACCTACCACGCCACCTACCACGCCACCTACCACGCCACCTACCACGCCACCTACCACGCCACCCACCGCCACTTACCACCTACCACCACCTACCACCACCTCCCACCACCTACCCACGCCACCACCCTACCCGCCACCTACCACGCCACCTCCCACGCCACCTCCCCCACCTACCACCACCTACCACCACCACCTACCACCTACACACCACCACCACCTACACACCCACCACCACCACCACCTCACCCACCACCTCCCACCTACCACCACCTCCCACCCACTACCACCCACCTACCACCCACACCACCTCCACCACCTCACCACCACCTACCACGCCACCTCCCACCACCCACCTACCACCTCCCACATGTGAGTGTGGTGGATCATGGAAGTGTGCAAAAATGTTTTTCATAGCGCTCCAGTGTGTGTGTGTGTGTGTGTGTGTGTGTGTGTGTGTGTGTGTGTGTGTGTGTGTGTGGAAGGAGGAGAGCAAATATGTAAGTGATAAAGGCAGTGTGTTTCACAGAGTAATTATGATTCATTGGTTGAGTGTGTTCATGAATTGAGTGTGTTCATGGTTGAGTGTGTTCATGGTTGAGTGTGTTCATAGTTATGGTTGAGTGTGTTCATGGTTGAGTGTGTTCATAGGAAAGTCTGTTCATGGGTGAGTGTGTTCATTGTTGAGTGTGTTCATGGCTGAGTGTGTTCATGGTTGAGTGTTCGGGTGCCAGACTAGAGGGGTGAAGGCGTGTTCCTCCAGGTGTTCTCTTACCTGCTGTAGGTGCTCCTCAGGTGTTCTCTTACCTGCTGTAGGTGCTCCTCAGGTGTTCTCTTACCTGCTGTAGGTGCTCCTCAGGTGTTCTCTTACCTGCTGTAGGTGCTCCTCAGGTGTTCTCTTACCTGCTGTAGGTGCTCCTCAGGTGTTCTCTTACCTGCTGTAGGTGCTCCTCAGGTGTTCTCTTACCTGCTGTAGGTGCTCCTCAGGTGTTCTCTTACCTACTGTAGGTGCTCCTCAGGTGTTCTCTTACCTACTGTAGGTGCTCCTCATGTGTTCTCTTACCTGCTGTAGGTGCTCCTCAGGTGTTATCAGCTTTACTGTGGAAAGGTCATACCACCTCCTCCACTCTGATTGGTGTGGTGATGGTGTGGCCTGGTGGTTAGTGTGGTTGTGGTAGTGTGGTGTGGTTTTGGTGGTGTGACGTGGTGGTGTAGTGTAATGGTGTGGTGCTGTAGTGTGGTTGTGTGGTGTGGTGTGGTTGTGTGGTGTGGTGTAAAGTGGCTTGGGTGTTAGTGTGGGGTGTAACGGGGGGGAGGAGGGTGATATAGATGGTGGGGAGTAGGGTGTTGTATCAGGGTGTAGTGGAGGGTGTAGATTGTGAGTAATGAATATCGTGAATGTATGAGTCAGAGAGGGCGATGATGATGATGATGATGATGATGATGATGATGATGATGACGATGATGATGATGACGATGATGTTGACAGTTTGAGCGTACGGGTTTGTGTGAGAGTAAAGTGTGTTAGGGTGGGATATAAGGGTGTGTGGGGGTATAGGGGTGTGTGTGGGTATAGGGGTGTGTGGACAGATGTGGGCGTGAAGGAGAGTTGTAAACCCAAGAGGAGTGTGTAGGAGGGAGGGAGGGGCGTGAGTCAGTTAGTGAGGATTAGAATGGATTGTTAAGTTGGATGATAGACCCCAGGAGGGATGAAAGGGATTCGGGAGAGGGTCGTTGTGAATGAGGCGCCTTGAGGTCGTGTACTGTGTATGGGGGTCTTGTAGAGTGTATGGGGGTCGTGTAGAGTGTATGGGGGTCTTGTAGAGTGTATGGGGTCGTGTAGAGTGTATGGGGGTCTTGTAGAGTGTATGGGGGTCTTGTAGAGTGTATGAGAGTCGTGTAGAGTGTATGGGGGTCTTGTAGAGTGTATGGGGTCTTGTAAGTGTATATCGTGTAGAGTGTATAGGGCAGAGTGTATGGGTTGTAGAGTGGTCGTGTAGAGAGGGGTCTTGTAGAGTGTATGAGAGTCGTGTAGAGTGTATGGGGGTCTTGTAGAGTGTAGTCGTGTAGAGTGTAGTGGGGTCTTGTAGAGTGTATGAGGGTCGTGTAGGTGTGTGTGGGGTCTTGTAGAGTGTGGGGTCTTGTAGAGTGTATGAGGGTCGTGTAGAGTGTGTGGGGGTCTTGTAGAGTGTATGAGGGTCGTGTAGAGTGTGTGGGGGTCTTGTAGAGTGTATGGGGGTCTTGTAGAGTGTATGAGAGTCGTGTAGAGTGTGTGGGGGTCTTGTAGAGTGTAGTGTGTGGGGTCGTGTAGAGTGTGTGGGGGTCTTGTAGAGTGTATGAGGGTCGTGTAGAGTGTGTGGGGGTCTTGTAGAGTGTATGGGGGTCTTGTAGAGTGTATGAGAGTCGTGTAGAGTGTATGGGGGTCTTGTAGAGTGTATGGGGGTCTTGTAGAGTGTAGTCGTGTAGAGTGTGTGGGGGTCGTGTAGAGTGTGTGGGGGTCTTGTAGAGTGTATGAGGGTCGTGTAGAGTGTGTGGGGGTCTTGTAGAGTGTATGGGGGTCTTGTAGAGTGTATGAGAGTCGTGTAGAGTGTATGGGGGTCTTGTAGAGTGTATGGGGGTCTTGTAGAGTGTATGAGAGTCGTGTAGAGTGTGTGGGGGTCTTGTAGAGTGTATGAGAGTCGTGTAGACTTATACTGGGGTCCTATAACATGTATGAGTTAGTGTAGTATACTTAAGGATGGTGGAGAGTGGTGGAAAGGACACTTAACTTGAGGAATAACATGGGCTAACTTATAAACGTTTTAGTGGTAACCAGTTTGAGTTTACGAGACGATGGGAGGGTCACATAGTTAGGTTTAAGGGAAGGTTAAGCCTATGTGGTCGCTGCCACAGATTTCCTAAAACGATAAGATGCGACGAAGTGACTGTGCTCTAAGGATTCTGCAAATGTTAACCCTAACCATGAAACAGCTGAACGCAAAGGTGAGGCAAAAAGTTACAAAGGTTAAAGAAATGGTCATGGTCGGGCATCGAAACTGGAGCTGAAAAGTTCTCCTATTGACTCCTGTTTACTGGTTGAAGGTACAGTGCTGTATAACTCAGAAGACGAGATCAGTGACGCCCAACACCACGGCCAACTTCACTAGGCTCCCATTTCTACTCTACAGCGTTCATCGTAAAAAGAAAAATCAGTGTCCCAGCTAGAGTAGAGAGCGGCGCACCAGAGAAAAACTCTTCAACCACGATGGCGATTGGCGATATTTGCAACGCCCGTATAATTAAACAACATCTTCCCTTGAAGGGTCGTCGTGTTTCAACCCGAGTTTTAAATAAAATTAATCTTGAGGGACACCGTAGTACAGTACTTAACGGGGTGGTGTGGCAGTAAAATTAACTAATTCCAATATAATAAATTAATTTTATTGAAATCAGTTAATTTTACCGCCACACCACCCCGTTAAGTACTGTACTACGGTGTCCCTCAAGATTAATTTTATTTAAAACTCGGGTTGAAACACGACGACCCTTCAAGGGAAGATGTTGTTTAATAATACGGGCGTGGATTCAAGCTTGGTGTCTTAAGAAAAAAAAGGAAATTACAACAAAACACTCGATTGAACTGCTGTGTCTACTGATAGTTCTCTTCATTTTTCTATGGCAGTGTGGTGTAAAGCAAATCCTACAATTTGTACTTTTAGAAATGAAGCGTTGATAACTCGACAAAGTTTCTACACAGTTTATACTTTGGATGTTGTATCGGGTGGGGTGTTGCATACAAATCTTACAAACTGTGTAGCAGAGGTTGGTGTTTGCTCGTGCAGGTGGTATGTTACGCGGTAAACTGTATACTTAGACAAGCTCGATTTATAAACACATCAGCGAACAGAACACCTGACACACCTCTATAAGCGCGTGTGTGTTCTGATGTGTTGATGTACTTGGAGGCGCGAGTGTGTGTGTTTAGGACAAATTACTTGAGAGCTTATGTCTGGATATAGCTCCTGGGAGGACGAGAGGGAAGATGGGAGAGAAGGCAAGAGGGGTAGAGGGAAGAAGGGAGAAGAGGAAGAGAAACAGACATACGTAATTAGAGTGAAGAAGATTAATATGAAAAGACATACTTTTGAAAACCTCAGTAGTAACCTTCTCATGCTTAGCAAACCAGCGGGACTCAGTAAGATGGTGGTGCTGTCGACAGGGTGAACAGTTACAGGGTGGACAAACAGACACATACACTTTCTATGGCATAAATGGGTGTATCGCCAATAAAACTTGCATCTGCAAAAGGAAAGAAAGTTAATTCACTTCCAGATGTATCATTAAGTCAGTCAAGGAGCCTTCCTCAGCGCTGAGGGCTGGCGACCATAGCCCACTACTGCAGATGATTTATTTACTAATTCTTCCTTCCATATGTACACTTCTCACCTGGGACCCAGCTTGTAACTAATGCGTCTTGACCTATTCCTCGTACCCATTAATATGTCTGCCTTAGACTGTACTGCAAATTTAATAAGGTAGAGGGTAACCAGGTGCTGTCACTGCATGTTTGGCGCCTCGCTCATACCTGTCTCTTTGAGTTAGTGGCCAGCAGTATATGGCTCCACATGAACTAAGACGGAACAAGCAGAGTCGAGGTTTGTAAATCAGTAACTCGATGTGTATGCATTTATGCACCTTAAAGTATAGAATCAGTGGGGCTGGGACCTTTTGCATATTATGTTTTAGAGATAAATAATTACTATGACTCACACCGCCTTCACCTAGGCAGACCACCATCCAATTACGTGTACCTGAGTCGTGTCACCAAGTCCAAGAGTTTTGCTCTTGAACTTACCAACAGGCTGAGGTTCGATCATTGGACTCGATATTTCAAGGATAATGCTGTTGCCAGTCAGCCCCTGATTTCCAAATAAATCACGTAACTTTTTGTCCGGGGATTTCAAGATCATGTCACTCATTCTCGTGGATGACTTTGACACTGTCTTAGTTGTCATTTTTTAATCGCCCTCTTCTTTTTTTTTTTTACTTTTTATTTATTTACTTTTTCTTAGGTGAGGCAGGAGTGAAAATACCGTAGATGGATGGGAAAGGAATGACGCCGAGAGAGAAAGCTGAGAGAGTGCGAACGGAAAGGAGAGAGAGAGAGAGAGAGAGAGAGAGAGAGAGAGAGAGAGAGAGAGTATATGATTCACGATATGGTAAACAGAATGAGAGAGAGAGAGAGAGAGAGAGAGAGAGAGATTGTTGAAGCAGTCAGAGGAATAAAAATAGAAGAAAGAACTATATAAGAAGGAAGGCAGAAATGGTGTTGTGGCCAGTAGAGAAAGAATGAAAGAAGGAAGGAAGGGGAAGGAGGTGGAAGAAAAGAGATAATTGATGCAGACGTAGAAAGGATGAAGAAAGGGATGGCGAAAGAGAGAAGGATAGAGGAAGGAGAGAACTATGTTGGACTAAAAAGACAGAGAGAGAGACAGACAAGACAGTTCTAAGACTCTCCGTTGTGGCGTCTCTCTTTCATGTTTACTGTCTACTTCTTTATTGACATGAGGTAACGTGACCCATTCTAATTCTTCCTTTTTCTTGCGTTTCTTTCCTTTTCTTCTTTCTCTTTTTATTTCTCTTCTTTCTTTCTCTTTTATTTTCTCATCTTTCTCTCATATTTCTCTTTCCTCTTTCTCTCTCAAATCTTTCTCTCTCACTCTCTTCTTTCTCTTTCTTCTTTTCTCATATTTTCTTCTTTCTCTCTCATTTCACTGTCGTTATCTCTATCTCTCCCACATGCCCCGCTGATTGAATGACTTGGGAGGCTATTACACGCTAAGAAAATGAGTGAGTGGCTGACTTACCTAAATATGTGTCATTCACCTCACCTCCTCTCTCACGGTACCTTCCCTCCTCCTACCCGCCCTCTTCCCTTCTCTCTCTCTGCCACCTTTTCCTCTCATAAGAACATAAGAATGGAAGAAACTGCAGTGGGTCTATTGGCTCATACTGGGCAGTTCCATTTACACCCAACCCCTATTTCTCATATATCCATCCAACCTATGTTTGAAGCTATCCAGCGTATTCGAGTTAATGATGATATTTGGTAACTTGTTTCACTTATCCACTACTCTATTTCCAAACCAATGTTTACCTATTTCGCGCTTAAATCTAAATTTGTCTTAATTTAAAACCATTGTCACGAGTTTGCTCCTGGTTGGATAGTTTGAGTACCTTGGTAATGCCCCCTTTGTTCAACTCTGACTTCCATTTATACACCTCTATCATATCGCCCCCCACTCTACGTCTCTCGAGGGAGTGCAAATTAAGATGCTTTAACTTGTCTCTCTACTCAAAGTTCCTAATGCCTGAGATTAGTCTTGTCATTCTCCTCTGAATTTTTTCCAAGGATTCCATATCCATTCTGTATTACGGTGACCAGAATAGAACTGTTTAATCCAAGTGAGGTCTCACAGGTGCAAGATATAGTTTTAGGATGACCTCGCTAGTCTTGTAACTAACACTCCTTTGTACGAACCCAAGTACTCTATTAGCCTTGTTTCGAGCAAATACACATTGCTTACTTAGCTTAGCTTAAGAGTCCTGCTTATCATAACTCCTAAATCTTTCTCGCAGTCAGATTTCTCAATAACATAGTTGTTCATCTGGTATCTGGTTTCCCTGTTTACTTCTCCTATACTGAGTACTTTGCATTTGTCCACATTGAATTTCATCTGCCATTTTTCAGACCATTCGAAAATTTTGTTTAGTTCTTCCTGTAGTTTTGCAGAGTACTCGTCAGATTTAATTACACGCCCTATTTTAGTGTCATCAGCAAATTTACTTATGTTGCTGTCTACGCCGATATCTATTTCGTTTATGTATATAATAAATAATAATGGTCCGAGTACTGAGCCTTGGGGGAACTCCACTAGTGATGTTACTCCAATGGGATTTAGTGCCGTTAATGCTCACTCGCTGTTTCCTGTCCTGTAACCACGCCCTAATCCATTTTAGAATATCTCCTTTAATGCCATGAGCCTCCACTTTTCTTATTAGTCTTTCGTGGGGGACTCTGTCGAAGGCTTTGCTAAAGTCGAGATATACCACATCATCATCCACCGATTCGAAAAATTATGAAAAGAATGTTAATAGATTAGTTAGATTGAATGCTCGCTTGTGAAGCCATGTTGGGAGTCATTGAACAACTTGTGCTTCTCCAGGTGATTTCAAATAGAGTTTGAAATGATTGCTTCCAGTAATTTGCCTACAATTGATGTTAGACTGATTGGTCGGTAGTTTGAGGATAGTGATCTATCTCCCTTCTTGAAAATCGGCATTACATTCGCTATCCTCCAGGATTCTGGTACTACACCTGTTTTTAAGGACATGTTCAACAACTTTGCTAAGGGCATACTAAGCTCTTCCTTACATTCCTATAATACTGTACTCTGGCAAATATCTCATCGGGACCTGGTGACTTATTAGGCTTTAGTTTGTCTATTTGCTTACTTACATCGTTACTAGTCACTACTATCTCGCTTAATTTATTTTCTTCACTATCTCTGTATACTAGAGTCGGTGCCTCGGTTATCATGTTTAAATTTTCTGTGGAGAAAACTGTTGAAAAATATTTATTCAGATTATTGCATGGGCTGATACAGATTCAGATGAATCCTTGTAATTTTCCTTTATTTAGCATATTCTGTAGGCAGTACTGCATAGAGTGAGCTTTCAAACTCAGCAGACTTCAAAACAGATCACTAATCCCCGAAAAGCTAGAGTAATGGAAATAAAAGGTAGGCAGGCATGTATAGCTTGCTTGGCTACGTATTTAGAAGAGTGGAGCTACTAACTGTACTGTATTGGGGGGACAGAAGGAAAGTCGTGGCTTTTACTGTGAATAGAGAGGATTGGTGAGGAAGATGACAGGGGAGCAGGTCAGAGGGGGGGGATGATGAAAAGAAATTAGAGACCAGAGAGAGAGAGGGAGGGATGGGGTGATAAAGGGGCTGATTCAAATGATGGAAGAGGAAAAGAGGGAAGGATAAAAGGAGAGAGAAGAAAACCAACAGGAGTGATGAAAGGGTGGGAGGGGAGAAGTTGGTAAGATATGAAAGAGGGAGGGATAAAGGCTTGAGGAGAGGGAGGGGTAAGATAAGGTTAGTGTACTATAATGTTCATGGTGCTTATTTTGCAATACACCTCCTTCAATATTTATATTTGACAGATTTAATATATACAAAATACTGTACTGAAATGAAAAAATCTAAATTATTCTATACCTGTATTTGTAAAATATAATTTACTAATAACAGTTATAACCTCTCATGTTGTATTTAATGTGTAACAGGACATGTATTCTAAGTCTAGTACATTACTGTATATTAAAACAGGTAATTGGTGTTTATATTGTACAGTACAGTATTGTTGTGTTGTGTTGTAGGAACCACACTTTTTATTCATCAAAATAAAATACCTGATTCCTAATTGTCTTGTGTTACAGGATCCTCGCTTCAACCCCAACATAGATGGAATGACAGGCTATAAGACACGCTCCATGCTGTGTATGCCTATCAAGGACAGTGCTGGAGAAGTCATTGGCGTTGCCCAGGTACAGTACAGGCAGTGATTCTTCTTGTCAGTAAATGTTATTAACACTTGACATATATACATTACAGTAATGTGTTAACTGGCTTAGGTATGAATGTTAGCAGGAACAGGTAAGATCATTACAAGGTTAATGAAACATCGTTGTACAACCTAGGAGCATATGATGCAGTTGTGTAGTGAGAATGTAGAAACTAAAGTTTATTATTCAGAAGTGCACCTTTTTGCAGCCTGTTTGACAGAATTATTTCCACCTGAATCTATTGGACAGCAGCGTCTATTTGGTAGAAATGTTTTCACCATTCTGCTATACAATATTTCCTGCCCCCCTCCTGGCGCTCTGTTAGACAATAATGCTCCACCTGATAATCCTCAGTAGACAATCTAATGACCAGAAATGCACCTGTTGGCTAATACAGTCCTGTGTAGCCACAGCTAGACTGTTTGTTGATCATAATTGCCTCGTCAGAGTTAGCTGGACAGAAATGCCGTCGCAGGGTGCTGGTGTACCTGTACAGGTATTATGTACCAACCATAGGATAGTAACATTGATTTTTCATTTTTCAAGTCTTTTTTGTGAAATAACAATTCTTGCCTTTGTAATTCATTGACAGATTTATCATTCTGTACATATCTTCTGTCTATACAGTGTTCTGCACTGTATAGTACCTCTGTTTCCTTTGATGTTACAAGTGATTAATAAACATCAGAACAGATGTGTATGATTCTACTCTTGCAGGTAACATATAAACATTGTTTGACATTTATGTTATTGATGTTGCAGGTGATCAATAAACATCAGGGTCAGGTCTTCACATCAACAGATGAAAAGGTGTTTGAGTCCTACTTGCAGTTCTGTGGAATTGGCCTCAGAAATGCCCAGCTCTATGAACGTTCTCAGCTAGAGGTCAAACGGAATCAGGTATATCACTCAGATAACATATTATATTTGTTGAGTTTCACTTGTGAGTTCAGTATAGGCAGTCCCCAATTTGCAAAGGTTAATTTTACGAAAATCCGAAGTTTCGAAAATATATGTTTTGACCATGAATACTGTATGTGCTAGAATACTGTTTATTATTATTATTATTATTATTACTATTAATATTATTACAACTATTACTACTCCTGTACTATAGTGTATAGTAATCATCTTTAGTGTTTTGCTGAATGTTCATTCAAGATTTTCCTTCATATACAGTATAGTACTTTAAATTTATTAAATTATATTTTATTTTTACATAGTAATATACTTCACCAGAATGGATGCATAAATAGTTTTCTCAAGTACAGTACAGTATGCACTGAGGTAAGAGGATAAAGTTAAATGTTTGTGCTGGACCAGTTAGTAAGCTGGTGAAGAAGATAAAGTGAAATACTCTGTACTGTACTTTGTATCTCCTCGTATTTTTGCATACACTTACGCATCTTTCTCCAAATTTTCACACACTTGCATACAAACACTTTTATGAATCCTAACACATATTATACCACTGTCCACAGGTCCTTCTAGATCTAGCGCGGATCATCTTTGAGGAGCAGAGCACAATAGAGCAGATGGTGTACCGCATCATGACACACACACAAAGCCTCTTGCAGTGTGAACGGGTTCAGGTAAGCAGTGTGTTGTTTGATCAGATAATTCATGTTGGTAAACTAGTTTTCAGATTCACAGTAAGTACAGTACAGTACTGGTATGTTAAGAATTCCCTGTGTGAGAGGTTTGAATAATATATACCAGGTTCTTTGAAGACTTTACTCTTGCAGCGTCAGACAGTAACTGGCAACCCGGCATTGCCACCGACAAAACGCGTTCCTTCACACATGGGAAAACATATCGTACGATATGGAAATGACAATGCACATTTGAACTAACGAAAGTAAAACAATGCAGTGATAAAAAACAATAATGCAAGAAAAAACAAACAATGACGTGTTCGTAAGCTCGGAGAGAGCGGTTAGGTTAGGTTAGGTTAGGTCTTTAATTATCAATGAACATTATTCAATCATAATTGCTACAGTGATATACATACTTAAGAAAATTATATGTATAACAAACATAACTGGATATGATTCACTTAATTATGTCAACTACTGCTTGCACACAATATGGCTTGCTCTTGCTGTGGCCTTTAATTCATATTGAATTTGTGTTTTTTTATTGCTGGTATAGCAGATCGCTTCCTCTTGGTCTGAGATATAGATGCAGTAGGATGGTGGGGTTTCTTGCCCAAATTTCAAAGTATTCACTAAGTATTTGTGTACCAGGTAAGTTCAGCTTACCCTACACACAGTTACTTAGGAAAACTGAGGTGTACTTGGCCATGTGATGCACAGGTGGTTTCCAAAACTTTAGCTCTACTTGTTAAGCTCTGGATCCCATTCAGTTTTATTTTATCATATATTTGACTGGGGAAGTTTTTTTCATGATTTATAATAAGTGCAATATTTTTAAATATGTGCTGTATAGTGTGTCACAACTCATATTACTGTATGTAGAACACAGATACTGGAGTGAATTACATATTTATTATATTTTTTACTGTTAAACTATGTGGCACATTTTATTTTTTTCCAAAAATTTATTTTATGTTTATTTGGGTCATTTTGGTCAAACTACAAAACACTTACACTTGGACTGAATGGTGAAGTATGTCAAATATGATTGACATGCCTGGATGTTTACATTTACAGGTGGACAGTGATTTTTTTTCTCTTTGAGTTCATTTATACATTTACAGTAATTTTTAAATTGTGTTTGGTGCATTCAGAGATTTATATTGGTATCTAAATCCCTCTTATTGACAGATTCTTCTGGTACATGAAGCATCTCAGGGAACTTTCTCACGGGTATTTGACCTGGAAGTGAAGGACCTGCAGGGTGATGATGCGGAGAGCCGCACTAGTCCCTTTGAGTCTCGATTCCCCATCAACGTTGGAATCACCGGCCACGTGGCCACAACAGGAGAGGTACTGAACTTCACTGTAATTTTTACTGACAGATACCCTTAGATCCCCTTTTGATTGTAGATCAACTGCCGTGGCATCATCTGACTGTAAGTTAACTGATGTGCACTTTAATGACTGAAGCACACTGATGTATATTTTACTTTGTCTTCTGACTGTAGGACAGCCATCATGTACACTTTTGACTGTTGGACAACTGATATATCTGTTGTTCCTGACTCTTTTTAAGATAACTGGTGTGTACACCTCTGACTGAACTAATGTGTCCTTCTCTTCCTGTAGGGCGAGCTATCATATCCTCCTCTAACTTTGGGAGAAGTCAAGTTTAATTTATTTTTTGTCAGTAGTGCAGCTAATGCTTTCTCCTTTGACTGCAGGATAACTGATGTTTCCTCTTCTGCTATGTATCACCTGAATAGGAAAATAATTTTGTTCTTTCTGACTGTAGGATAAGTAATATGTCTTTCACTGACAGCAAGACAACTAGTGTTATCTCTTCTGACTGTAGAACAACTAGTGTTTCTTCTTCTGACATTAAGATAACCTATGTGTCCACTACTGACTGAAGGATTGTTCAGTAATGTAAATTCTGACTGTAGGACAATGATAGTTTATTAACTCTTTATGTACACGGATCTTTCTGTGCTGCATAAAATTGTCAAGTGTTACCCAAGTAGAATTTTAAAAGTGGCATCCCCTAGTGAAAAGATTAAGAGTAAAGAAAGAACTGAAATTTGTTGCTATTTTAGCTGTTTATAATATATAAATAAATAAATATCATAAAAAACAACTAGAAGATTATTTCCAGCAATCGTTCAAATACTAAAACACTTGACCCAAGACACAATGGTGAAGGACCTGATTGTTTTTACCTTACCACCAAACTCCTTTCCATGTATGGTTATGTTTTCTTGCTCAACAGACTGTGTGCATCTTAGACGCATATCAAGATTCCAAATTTGATCCCTCGGTGGACGAGCTCACAGGATTCTGTCATCGGTCTATTCTTTGTATGCCAATAAGAAACACTGCAGGGAAGATTGTGGGTGTTGTACAACTCATCAATAAGTTTGATAATCTTCCTTTCACTAAAAATGATGAAAATTTCCTAGAAGCCTTTGCTATCTTCTGTGGTATGGGCATCCACAACACACACATGTGAGTACATTTTTGCAATTTTTTTTTCTTACAGACTTTTTTCATACCAGTTTTACAGGATATTAGACAAATTATCTAAGAGTAATGAACATTTTAAATATTTTAAATTGGTCTATATGAAAAGGTTTTATTGTATAAAAATTACGAGGGGTAACCATATCAGAGCACCATCAGCTTAGTATTCTATCATTTCTAAAGCACATGGCAGTGTAACCAAAGTGTTTCAACCACATACAATGCACAAAAAAAATACATCTAATATTGTAGGCAGATTTAGAACAAATGTCAATGTTCTTTGTTAACCATGAGAGTAATTTCCAGTTATTTGTAATATTGTACATATACAGTTCTGTACAATCCATGTTTACTGAATATTAATTTTTTAGGTATGAAAAAGCAATTACTGCAATGGCCAAACAGAAGGTAACATTGGAAGTTCTTAGCTACCATGCTGCAGCGCCCAGAGATGAAGCTGTCCGACTAATGGTAAGAAGTTTTGGAAGCTGTGGGAAACTCATTACTGTATGATGTAAGAAGACATTTTTAGTGACAGCCAAACAGAGACTTAATAATGTTAAGTTCTGGATGATCATCTTAAAACAATAGGAATAGCATGTAGGAGATAGTGTCTTACCTGTGGACCAAGTTTGAATGAAATGATTAAAACATCAGAAAAAACTATTAACTTTTTCTAATATCTTGCTTGTACTAATGTGTGAGGCTTAGTTGATGTAATGTGAGTAAGGGGATAAAATTGTTCCTGTGAACAAGAACTTGATTATAAGTGGAGAAGAAAGTAGTTTTGATTGTTTCTTTTCATAAAAATTTGGGATTTCTCTGTTGTCATATTCAGTCTTAAAATGTCAATTCTCATAGCAACATCTTCATTTGTAGTCTTTTTGTTAGATATTTTTAATTATTATGTCCTCTTGATATTAATCTAGACAACGTCGCAAAAATTATTTCATCATCTCTTTATTTTCCTTAAATTTGTTTCAGAATCTTAATGAGGAAAATAATAGGTTTTGGGTAATTAAAATGTCTTGTACCGTACGTAGTAAGACTTGATATTTGTATGAAAGTCCATTATGATAATTTATTTTTTCAGTGTGTTTGGTGTTTGTTATTTAGACGAGATATACAGTACTGTACTGTACTTGGAAAAGGATTAGCGAGTAATTTGTTTCTTCACTTTTTCCACAGAAATTGAAAGTACCATCTGCACAAGCATTCAAATTATATGACTTTAAGTTTGATGACTTCAGCCTTGATGATGATGGGAGCTTAAAGGTAAATTTTTTCTCAGGTCTATTTCCATCAGTTTCTCTATCTGTATGTCAGTCTTTCTCTAGTTTTGTGTGTTTCTTTGACCATCTTCCATATTATGTGTATCTATTGTTCAGTTTGCCTTTTTATTGATTTCTCTTTTTATCTATGCACTACAACTTCATATTACTAGACCCTGAACAACTGAAACTAAGTCTTACTGGACTATATATATATATATATATATATATATATATATATATATATATATATATATATATATATATATATATATATATATATATATATATATATATATATATATATATATATATATATATATATATACTGTATATATATATATATACTGTACTGTATATGTACTGTATATTGCTGACCTGTTATAATAAACTACTGGACTGGACCTGACTCAGTTCCTGGTCCATTTTAATACTTCACAGGTTTGTCATAACCCCAAGTATGACTTTATTATATAATAGGATCATAGTTCATAATTACCTGTATTACAGATTTACTTAAGTCTCTCAAGACAATATTAGTTTTGATCCTGTCGCAAATAAGTTGTTTATAAAACTAATGACCATATTTATTAATTGTTTCTAGGCATGCCTGAGGATGTTCCTGGACCTTGATTTAATCGGAAGATTCCACATAGAGTACGAGGTGCTGTGCCGGTGGTTGTTAAGTGTCAAGAAAAACTACCGTAATGTAACTTACCACAACTGGCGGCACGCCTTCAATGTTGCCCAGATGATGTTTGCCATTATCACAGTAAGTACCTGTATAAGAAAAGATAATATTTTGGAAGCTCATTATATACAGGTACACACACATACACTTGACTCTCGATATATTCATGGTTTCTAGATTCACAAATTTTGCATATTTGCCTGTTAGTAAATGTATACTAACTCCTATTTACGACCTCCAATACAGTATTTAGTATTTGTGAACTTTCAAGGGTGAAATCCATGTCTTGTGGTCAAAAATGAAAAATATTAATTACCATAGCCTATAATTCTCCTTGTTTGTTACCCTCTTGTTCCAGCAATGATAATACAGTACAGTAATATCTTGTGGGGTTAATAAATCTATTTAGTTCCTTCAACAACTGTCTTTTCCCTAGCAGCCGTACACAAAACATTCTTCGTCTTCACAATAAACAAGTGAAAAGTGTGAAATGTTATCTCTCAAAATTTATACTTTTGAGAGATAATGATTTATTTAACAGAATTACAATGCAAGAGAGGACATAAGTCATATAGCATAAGAACATCGTAGGTGTAACAAATATTAGTATATCATAAGAGGTGAACTTAATTCTAAATTTTAGCTACATTTTAAGTAGTATTCTAATTACTATGGTATTCCTTCTTTGTAAACAGTTATTAACGTTTTTCACTTAAAAGTAA
Organism: Homarus americanus; assembly: GCF_018991925.1. Taxonomy (NCBI): domain Eukaryota; kingdom Metazoa; phylum Arthropoda; class Malacostraca; order Decapoda; family Nephropidae; genus Homarus; species Homarus americanus. Next base: position 243,355 of record NW_024746832.1, read on the forward strand.
CTCATAATACTTTGCAGACTACACAGTGGTGGAAGGTCCTAGGTGAACTGGAATGTCTGGCCCTCCTGGTAGCTTGCCTCTGTCATGACTTGGACCATCGTGGCACAAACAACTCCTTCCAGATCAAGTGAGGAAAATTTTTGTCCTGGCAGTTTATGGTGATTTGTATGAAATATATATTAGGACCAATAAGAATCATGCTTTCAATTGTTGGTACAGGTATGTATTTGCATTTTTTATTTGATAAAATTGAAAAATTAGTACCCGGTAATTTCAAGTTGAATAATGCAGTAAGTGCCTGCTTAATAAGCTACAGCACTACAGTGATCCCTCGGTTAACAAACGCCTCGGTTAACAAAATTTTGGTTAACGAATTACCTTCCATAAGATTCTTCGCTTCGGTTTACGAAAAAATTTTGGTTAACGAATTCCTTACAAATTTTTCCCAACATGTTTTCGCCTGCTCACCAGCTGTAGTATTAGTCCGCCAATACAGTAATCTGTTTTAGGACTTAATTCGTTACCATTTGAGTAAATATCAAGAAGGTTGTACTATTCAATAATTTTTCAAGTCTTATATTAAAGTTTTTATTCATTTTAACAATTATTTAACATAATTGAAGTACAGGGAACTAGTTTTTAGCGCGCCAAACAGCCACTTGACTCACCCAAAATGGCGTCAGTGTGTGTCCCTGCTCAGTGTAGGAAGCATCTTGCTTGAGACTCTATTGAACATAAACTATTTTTACGTTTTTACAGTACAATTATTGGTCATTCTGAAGTTTATTTTACATATTGACAATATATAATGCAGTGCAGTGTTGATTTAATGAAAATAATCTTGAATTACACCAAGTGAACTAAAATTTTATGGGTGAAATGGCGGCATGGGGTGACTTCTCTTCCTCCCCAATGCCTTCTCTTCTCCCTTCTCCTTCACCCCCATTCTAATTCCCATCATCATCATCATCAACCAGGAGCCTTCTACATGCACACCTCAAAGTAAGTGTACTTTACTGCATTTATTTTTGGTTTGTATGTAATTTTCGGTGAGCTGGAACCAATTACCCAAAATCCCATTGAAACAATAGTTTCGACTAACGAATTTTTCGGTTAACGAACTACCTTCTGGAACGAATTGTGTTCGTTAACCGAGGGACCACTGTATATATACATTCCTGAAAGGGTGATCGTTAGGTGAATGCTCGTTCAACTGGAACCATTTACCCATAAGACCCAACCCAGAGAATTACAACCTTAAAAACCTAACTTAACAAGATTAAACATGGTTTTATTATTTTGTTCTGCACTGTACTTACCACAACTGAAGATGAAGGAAGTTACACTATCATGCATTTTTTCACCAGAGTCCAGTCACCATGTACAGTACAATACATCCAGTTTCATCTCCAATGTGATGATCTTCCTCTTCATCCTTAGAATGACACTGCATGTAGTGTTAGCTGTCTTTGGACTCATTGTTACTAGAGTTGATAATGAAAATTACGAGTAACTGAAACCACATTCCACGAGGCAGAGAAAACAATAATAAACACATGGCACCAAGTTGCCGAGGCCAGCTTGCTAGCCAGGCTGGGTCAGCCTACCACTAACATAACCTTAGAGCACTGTATAAAAAGTATATCCATGAATGCATTAGCCTGGCTGCCTGCTTAGGCAGTGACAAAGGATGACTAGCTCAGCTCCACAAATGATGACACTACAAGCTGGTTCAATGAATTTTAATACCTCAAAACATTACACTCAATAAAAAGAATTCTCATTCATTGGTTATTCATTCAGCAGAACCTTCCTAAACATTATGTGGTTTCATAGCTACTACTACTTTGCTGTCCCTCAGAATCGAGTACAGTATAACGATCCTCCAGCTATGATACAATGATATGAGTTATTAAGGATGTCACCTAGGTTGGTGAGTTCTAAGCTGACTAAAGAGGCCGATACGGGACCGGCAGAGCTGTTCACAGGTGTTGCACATGTGGGGGGCTACATCGAGTGCGGGAGGGGCGGCGGCAGCGTCTTTCCGGAAGTGGCGCTTGTCTGCCTCGTTATGCAGTCGGGCTAACTTGAAAGTATTGATACCTTCTCCTGTGGTGCTCCTCCAAGCATTACGATGTGGGGTAATCGTCTCCCAAGTGAGGGGGTCGATTTGGCATTTTTTCAGGTTTGTCTTAAGACTATCCTTAAACCTTTTCAGTTGTCCACCGGCGTTACGTTTACTATTCGCTAGGTGGCTGTAAAGTAGCTGCTTTGGCAGTCTACTGTCGTCCATGCGGGTAACATGGCCAATCCAGCGTAGCTGTTCAGGGATAATGGTAGCCTCAATGCTCCGACAGTTGGTGTCGACAAGAATACTGGCATTTGTTCTCTTGTCTTCCCAGCTAACTTGGAGGATGAAATGTAGACTATGTTGGTGAAAGTTTTCAAGTGCCATGATGTGCCTCCTGTATGTGACCCATGTCTTGCTGCCATATAGCAAGGTGGGGAGGACCACTGCTTGATATACATGCAACTTTATAGATACAGAATATCTCCATTAGCTGGAATCCCTCAAACTCGGAACTCTCCGATAGCCGGAATTGAAATATTCTTGGAAAATCACTCGCAAAGCCTGAATTTTCCAAGGGGCACATTTTCTGGAAAATTCCAAGAAAATTTTTTCGACACCCGGAAAATTCCGGAGATGGGGGAGTTTTTTTCTGGATTTGAGAGATGAAAATCAGTTGAATTTTTTGGAAATTCCGAGAAAATTTTTCATTTACCTGGAAAATTCTGGGGATAAGGGATTTCTTCCGGCTTTGAGAGAGTCGTCGCGTTACCCAGAAATCTCTCATTCCCGAAAGTGCTCTGCACCAATTGTTCCGACCAACGGGGATATCACTAATTTCAGCTCCCTACAGCTGAAGACATGGTTTCGGAGTCTGCCAAAGACTTGAGATGCACATCTGATCCGATGCTGAATCTCTCCATCGATGTCCACTGTGGTGGACAGGTGGGAGCTGAGTTACCGAAAGTGGGTAACATTAGTGAGGGTAGTAGTGTTAAGCTGGATGGATGGTGGAGGTGTGTCTGAACCAGGGGCAGGTTGACAGAGAATCTGAGTCTTGTGTACATTCACCTCAAGGCCGAAGTGTGCATACGCATCTGTGTAGATTTTCAGGAACTCCTGGAGGTCACGTTAAGTGTGAGCGACAAGGGTGAGGTCGTTTGCATACTGAAGTTCGGTAATGGAAGCTGCCGACAGCTTTGTTCTTACTTGGAGTCGTCTTATGTTGAAAAGATGCCCCATCACCGAGTACTCAATGTCCACCCTGCCTGCTAAATTGGCACTGGCACGAGTAAGGAAGGCAGCCAAGAAAATGGGAAAGAGAGTTGGTGCCAGTACACACCCTTGTTTAACCCCCGTTTTGATGGGAAAGAACTCTGACTGGGTGCCAGTGTGCAGGCCACTGCCGCTCATGCCATCGTGGAATTGCCTCACAATGGCGATGAATTTTGTTGGGCAGCCAAAACGGCTGAGGGTCCACTAGAGGGCTTCCCTGTTGACTGAGTCGGAGGCCTTGGTTAGGTCGATGAAAGCCATGTACAGGTCACGACGCTGTTTTCTGTACCTTTCTTGTATCTGGTGGGCAGCAAAGATCATGTCAGTGGTGATATGTGATGGTCTAAAGCCACATTGAGATTTAGGGAGGAAGTTTTCCGCCTCAGGAAGAAGTCTGTCTAGGAGGACTCGTGCGATAATCTTGCCAGCTACGGACAGCAGCGAGATCCCGCAGTAGTTTCCACAGACTGACTGGTCTCCCTTGTTCTTATAAATATTGACAATGGAGGTTTCTTTAAGAGCTTGGGGGATTTCCTCCTTTTTCCATATATTCTCCAGGAGAGAGTGGAGACGGCTGGTAAGCAGATGTCCTCCTGCTTTATACACCTCGGCTGGGATTCCATCAGGCCCTGAGGCTTTGTTATTTTTCATCTGTTTGATAGCAGTAGCTACCTCATCCAGGGATGGAAGATAGCTGAGGTGGGTCAGCACTGGATGCTGAGGGACCTGCTGGTTTGTCAGGACATCCACATCGGTGTTTCGGTTGAGCAGTGAATGGCAGTGCTCTTTCCAGCACTGAAGGAGGCTTTTGTCATCCTTAATTATGGAGTTACCGTTGGTTGAGCGGAGAGGAGTTGCACCATGAGTGATTGGCCCTTAAAATGTTTTAGTGAAATTGAAAAATTCATGCATCTTGTGCTGATCTGCAAAATTTGGTGCTTCACATGCTTTATTTTTAAACCAGTTGTTCTTTAGATTGCAAAGTTCCCGCTGGGCCACCGCTTTCTTTTAGCGGAAGGTATCAGCTTTGGTCTGAGACTGAAGGTTGTTCTGCCAGTCAGTTAAAGCAGCTTGTTTATCATCGACGAGTACGTTGATTGCCGGGTCATTTTCATCAAACCAGCCCCGGTGTGTTCTTTTGATCTGGCTGAGGGTCTCTTGGCAGGTTTTTGTCATGACAGTATTGAGAATATCCCATGAGGCACTGGGATTTGGGTGTTATTTGTTGGGTTGTTTATCATCCCAGGTTCTAGCTGCTCTCTGAAAGCGTCCTCTAGACACTTAGTGTGAAAACCTCTTCTGGAAGCTTTCTGTCTTCGCTGTTTTGGGGCGACGTGAAGGGAGAGCTTGGATCTGATGAGCAGATAATCAGTGTTACAGTGGTCTGAGCCACGCATGGCACGGGTGATGAGGACATCTCGGCGATCTCTTTCTCTGACAATGATGTAGTCAATGAGATGCCAGTGTTTGGATCATGGATGTTGCCACGAACCCTTGAACTTGTCTGCCTGCATAAACAAGGTATTGGTGATAGTGAGGTTGTGTGCAGCACACTTGCTGAGGAGGAGTAGGCTGTTGGGATTACACTTGCCTAGTCCATTTCCCATTTCCCCCTATGGTTCCCTGCCAAATGCTAGCATATCTTTGCCAACTCTGGTATTGAAGTCACCAAGGAGCACAGCCTTTTCTTCTCTTGGCATAGAGGTCAGCATTCTGTCAAGGTCGGCATAAAAGGCCTCCTTGATGTCATCCTCTGCATCCAGTGTTGGGGCGTATGCACTGATAAAGAAGGCATGACCTGAGTGATCCAGTGGTACTCGGAGCGTCATGAGGCGCTCGTTGATCCCAATAGGCATTTTAGTTAGCCTGTGTAGGATGCGTTGGCGGATGGCAATGCCAACTCCATAAGTGTGGTTTCTCTCTTCAGCAAGTATACCCTTCCAGAAGGAGGTATAGCCAGACCCCTGTTCTGTGAGTTGACTCTCGTCTAGGAGCTGGGACTCACTAATGGCTGCTATGTCGATGTTATACCTAGCCAGCTCTTTTGCCACAAGGATAGTTCTTCTTTCAAGATACACATTTGTGCTAGTATCCCGAAGGGTCCTGACATTCCATGCAGCGACTATAAGAGGTTGTATAGTTTGTTTTTGTTTGGATCTGTGATTTTGATTGTGTTTTCGACCATATAAGGATGACCTTACTGGATGCGGTTGACCAGTCAGGTTGGTTTTTTAAGCAGGCTATGTTTAGGGCACCTTATCTAGCCCCCTCCCTGTGTGGGGTGAGGAGAGTGGCTCCTCGAAAGGGCTGCTCAGTCGCACAGACAGGACCGGATTGCACTGCCATTTTTGTTACATTTTAATAGAATTTAAATTTACTGTATTTGTAATTACTGTACAGTATAGTAAAACTACAATAACTTGCCACATATAGGGCTGAGGCCTTGCTGATTAGTGGAGTTTGCTGACTTATCAGTAATGAGTATATTATACAGTGCAATATATATATTTAATGAAATAGACAGTTATATTAGGTTCTTCCCAACAGCAAGGGTCAAGTTCTTGATTAGCTTGTAAGAGGCAGATGAACTGTACTGTATATTGTACTGTGTGCAACATTTCATGAGCATTGTTAATCCTACAAACATAACACTACTTTACAGTATGTATGGTACTGTACACTTTATACATAACATACACTTCACAGGTACTGTATATAATTGTTCTAAAAAACCTAAGACTACACTTCATACATAATACTTAACACCATTTGTACAGTAACATTTCACAGACACTTGATCACTGTCAGAAGGTCTACCTGTGATGAGAGGCACATGTAAACTGATGCTCACAGGCTGCCAACTGAAGCTCAAGTGTGGGCTGGCTTGCCGAGTTCTCGTGTGTGACTCTGGGCTCCTGCTAACTTAGCAACTTAGCTCAAAATTGCTGACTGCCCAAAAGTGTAATGGTTATCAGGTACCGTGCTGAGTTATGGGGGTTTACTGTACATTATTTACTGTCTAATTTCTAATTCATTCTAATAATTACATTGTGTCTTTCAGAGCATCCTCTCCTCTGGCCCAGCTTTATACAACATCAACAATGGAACATCACCACTTTGACCAGAGTGTGATGATCCTCAATTCAGCAGGGAACCAAATTCTTAGTAACTGTACTCCTGATGAATATTCAAGGGTAATTAGTGTCCTGGAGGATGCAATCCTTGCTACTGATTTGGCTGTGTATTTCAGGTAACATGGTTTAATATTTCAGCACTGTATCCTCCATAAGATGATAATTTTAGGACAACATACTTCCCTGTGAAGATATAATCATCAGTTTTCATTATTCCCAGACTCACTAATTGTCCCCATATAATGAGTATTTTTCAATCAATCTATGGCAGTATTATTACAATATTGATTCATATATTTTAGTTCACATGAAAATGTTATTAAATTTATTTTTTGTACAACTGTGCCTATTTACATTTCTTGGTAGAAAACGTGGTGGATTCTTTACTATGGTTAAAGGAAATCAGTACGACTTTATGAGAGAGGACAACAGAGCACAGCTTCGTGGCATGATGATGACTATATGTGATATCGCTGCCATTACTAAACCATGGATGATCCAGAAACAGGTGTGTTGTACTCTTCCATTTATTTGTCTGAAATTTTCACACATTATTTTTGCTGATTAGTTTCTTCTATTTCTAAAACTCTCACATTTATCGGTTGGCTGGGGATAAATTCTATACTAAATGAAATCACCCGATAAAAGTATGATCATTTTGGTTTTAATTAGAGGTGGAGGAAATGAACACTAAATGTGATAGAAACAATACCTGGCAGGAGCTATGTTTCATTTTCATCAGCATCTCTTGTGAAATGAATTTGGTAATTTCTTTTCTCTAATAATTATTATTAAATTAATTCTTTATCCTCACTTCTATAGATTTTTTCTGCCTTCCATAATTAGTTAGTACAGAATTTTAAGAGAAAACAGTTCATTAAAATGGCTTGAAAATTATAGTTAGAATAAAAAGAAACTCCAGAGTCTCAATATTTCTGGATTTGAAACTTTGTACCTGTGCTGTATTTCATTCTGGGAGCCAGTGTGTCGAACAGGGGAGTCTTAGTTTGAGTCTGGTATCGTCAATCACATTCTCTTAGAGGAGTGATTCCCAAACTGTGGGGTGTGAGGCCATGTGAAAAATACATACTGTACTGTGTATTTACTTTTTTATTATGAAGTTTTCAATAAATTGTGCAACATTAATTTATTTTCTCGGTATATTTCATTCTTTCCCATATGCACGAGATGCAGGGATAAAATAATTATGAGTTAGTTGACCTTGAAATTATATAAATATGAGTACAAAATGTAAAAATGATAAAAAGTTGATTAAATTGATTTAAAAAAATTGGGGGTGTACGGGATCTCATACCTGTATATTGCATTTGCCTATATTTTTCAGGTTGCTGAGCTTGTTGCTGGAGAGTTCTTTGAACAGGGAGACATAGAAAAAGAAGAGCTAAATATAACTCCTATTGTAAGTTGCTTTGATGATACTGTATAAATTGTAGTTTTCCTGTGTACAGTTGGCTGTCATATTTGGACACCTATTTAGACTGTAAAAACCTCGTGGAATTCAAATCGTCCAAAATTAAATACAAGTTCCTATGGAGAAAGTTTATTTGAGTCTGGTACTTTTGATGTTTGGCTAAATTTTGCTTTATTTACCCTACTTTTTGGGTGAATTACTACCTATAATAAAGCAACATCCTAATAAACCAACGAAAATAACACAGATAAAGTTAAATAAAAACTAAAAACAGAAAAAGTTTTTATGTTCTACAGCTTCAGCTAGAGTTGAACCTGATGACTTGGCAACTTCGTCATCCGAGTAAAAACACACACAACAACATTGGCTGTCCTTATGCTTTCAACTTCACCACCACTGGTGGGTAGAATTTTTGTTTTAAATTCAGAAACATTAATTAAAATATATATGAACAGTAAATAAGTGTTGCTTTCATATTCTTATGTAAAGTAATGACGATATGTTTTCACATGTGCGCACTTACATACGCGATTTCACTCTTTCCTTTACCATTAATGGGTCGCTACTTTTATTGTTCCATTTATTAACATTAAATAACATTACTTAAAACAACCATATTAATTTTTTTACATTAATTTTACTACAGCTACAACCAGGGTCTTATTTTCTTAAGTTTTATATGTAGAACCAGTCAGTCACTGGTTTTGTAAACATTAACGAAAACAATGCCGTCTCATCTCCTCGTATGGTTTAATATTCTATGTATTATTAATGAATTGTATTGCTCATTTTGCACACATAAACATTAATTCAATCAAAAAGACATACAGTAATAAACAATAATGAATCTTTTGTACATAAGAGAAATGACGCTGTTTACATGATTGTGCACGTCTCATCGTTGGCGGGCCGCTCAAACCCGTCGAAATTTGAAATTGTGTACGTAGTCTTTTTTTGTGTCCAAATAAAAAACGTCGAATTTAAAACTCTCGAAATTTGAGAACCAACTGTCCTATGTTATGAACATTTCCTGGGTAGAGAATTATTAATATATTTTAATTTGATTACTTGTCTTCAAGTTACAGAACAATTAATCATGATTTTATCCATTTACAATATAACGGCCAGTCTTATGGTTAGACGGTACCATTACTTGTTTGGTTTTAGTCATAATTATTATGTATTATTTTGCCACTTATGAATTTACTAGCCATTCAGGTGATTGGTCTATTCTTTGTTACCTTATTATGACCGTCATTGTCCAGTGTTAGTACAGGAGGAAAGCAGAGTACCTGAAGAAAATTTGCAATGTTTGGTATGGTCACACTGGTTAACACCCTTCTCACATCTGTCCCAACCTAGGGAATGAACCCAGGACACATTTTTTTTGAGAGATACACACATTATCACTGTACAGGGGGCCCCCCAAATTTGGGGGTTAGGTTCTCGAAATGGCCGCGAGTCGCCAAGAATAACCGAGAACCACAAAGTAAAATTCCGCAAACTTGGGGGGCATACTGTACTGAACCACCAACACCCTTAAGTTGTAATTTCCTTTACTTTTACTTTTTTACTTTTATCTTCTTCACCACTCATTAGCCGCTTGCGCGATCGGTCATATCTCTGTTACTTTTCTTTTTCTTTTGTCCTCTTCATCAAATGATCGGCTCGTTAGCTGCTTGGACGATCGGTCACGTCTCTGTTATGCACTGTTGGCAAGTACTGGGCATGCACTGGCTCCTGAATGTACCTGAACCTGCTCCAGTGTTGGTCAAGTCTGGTCTTGAAAGAGCTCACACTCGGTGCCGTCACAACACTTTCTGGTAGATTGTTCCAAGAGTTCACAACTCTCACTCCGAAAAATTTGCCCTCACAGTTTTCTGGACCTGCGGCTTCTTAAAATCTTGAGCTGTGACCCCTTGTGGGGCGAGCATCCGCCAGCTCCAAGTAAGGACACTCGACTGAGTAGTGCCCCTTGAGATGCTTATACACCTCAATTAGGTCTCCCCTTGCCCATCTGTAGTATTAGCTAGGCAAGTTCAGGCACTCCAATCTCTCTGGGTAGCTGAGGTGCCGAAGTGTAGGCACCAATCTGGTGGCCCTCCTTTGAACATTTTCAACCGACTGACAGTCCCTAGCATATCTCGGGGACCAGCCGGGGTGACAGTACTCCAGATGGGGAAGCACTTCACTCTTGAAGATCATTACGAGGGACGGACCGTCTAGATATCTGAACGACCTTCTTTTAAGACCCAATAATTTATTTGCCTTATTTACCTACTTCTTGCAATGGCCCGAGAACTTCAGCTCATTGTCAACATACACACCTAGGTCCTTCTCACATTCAGTCTCAAATCTGTAGAACATTTGAGACCCATGATGTACTATGTCATAAGAGCAGTTACAAGTGAAGATAAAACTCCTATCTCCTATCTTCAATTTATACAAGTTGTAATTGTACAAGTATTATAAATCCTCTCATGTAGGAAAGGAGTTTTATAGAACCCTTTAAATTTGATAATCATAAATATTAATATAACAGCAGGATTGTATAAATATAAGAAAAGGTTTCCTTGTTCTCCATAAAAGTGTAATAACAAGAATCCAATACTTTTTGCAGGATATGATGAACCGGGAGAAGAAGGACAAACTGCCAATGATGCAAGTTCTCTTTATTGACTCTATCTGTTTGCCAGTGTATGAGGTATGTACTGCACTGTATTGTTGCACTAGTATTGGAATGCTTTACAATATTTTAGATAGCAGTATTGTACAGGTAATCTCAATTTATGGAAGGATTCCATTCCAGAAAAACCTTTTTCTTAGATCAAAACTCATAAATTGAAGTTTATTTCCCTATGGACTCCCATTATAAAAACTTAAATACTTTCCTAAGAAATAATTTTATCCTTATCTGTCTTAAAATGATACAAAATTTTGTTTTTCATGAGTTTTCAGTGAACACAATGATTATAAGTCAATAATAAACATAAGAAGTGAAATAATGTACTACATGTAATCTCTCCATTAGCCAGAATCTTTGATCCCTGGAACAATCCATTACCCGGATTTTTTTATTTATTTATTTTTTTTTATTTAGCATTCCAAAGAAATATCTCCATTCTGGATATTCGAACGAATTTACTAGAGATTGCATGCATGCAAGGCATGTGGGTGGGTAGACTCAGGGTACTCGTAAGCTACGATTGGCTACTACAGTGAGTTCTGCTATAACGCGTGTTTTGACAACGCGAATTGGCTCTAACGCGATTTATGAATAGAGGAACGATATTTGTATAACGCGAACGCTTGTTTGCTGTAACTCGATTTTTGCTTACTATTTCTCCAATTTTGTGGTATTAACTGTGAATATGGTAAAGAAGAATATCTCCAAGAAGCGTTCTGGTGATCGCATTCCCAGTAATGATCGTAAAAGAAAGGCTATAACTCTTGAAGAGAAGCTCGATGTTATCTATCTCAAAATCACCCTTCTCCCCCATCAAGTTATATTCATATTTTTTCAAGGTAAAGTGTTACATTTACTGTATGATTTCATTATTAGATATGAATGTAACATTTATTTAGACTGTGCTATCCTTTGTGTTAGGCTAACTACTAAATTTTTTTCGATTTCGAGTAGTAATCTGCACCTAACCCTATTTTCTCCATAAGCCCTGATATTTCTATTACGAGAATTTCTATAACACGATGTTTTACAAGAACACGACTATCGCGTTATAGCAGAACTGACTGTACTATCATGTGACTGAATGAGATGCCAATGATTGGATGATGTATCTTGCAGCTTACCTCCTCAAACTCTAGCATCATGACACTCTTAGTTCATTATCTGCTGCCATTGTACAAGCACTTGAAGATAATGCTGTCACTGCCATTCACTCTTAGCTGTAAGGTATTGTTGTTGTTTGTACATACTTCTATTTGTGATTAGTCTTGTTGAGGCTTTCCCATAGGCACTACTTGGGTGGGTCTCCCATGGTAACACACAGTACTGTACTGAAGAAAGTTACTCACTTAATATCTTAAGGATCATCACCAATATCAGTGCTCCAGTCACTTTCATTAAGTTCTAGTTGAGCAACATTAGCCCTTAGCAATGGAATGTCTCGAGTTGATACTCTCAGGTTTTTCTAAATGAGATCACATTTTTCCATAGACTATTGTACCATGATAAAAGCCAAGATACATTATTTTTAATTTAATTGTCTTTATAAAAATGACTAGGTCCAGTAAGGGAAGCCCTGAGATGTTTGTGTCAGCACCTCAGCGTCTAACAATGCTGGAAAATAAATTACGAAAAAAAGTGAAAATAATTTTGTAACTTTGGATTTATCTCTCTCAGTAACTTCAGATTTTCATAAACCAGATCTTCATAACTTGGGGATTACCTGTACAATTGTATTTTTGTGGATGTTATACAATGATTATCAACATTTATCTCATTTATCAACCCACAGTTTAGTGAAGTGATTTATGTATTGCCATTGTCCCCGTCTCCTTACTCTCAGTAACCTACAGTAGGTTTCCTCTGTTTCTTATCATCAGGCCTTTGCTGACTTGACCCCAGAATTAAAGCCACTGCTGGATGGGGTCTTAGACAACAGAAATAATTGGCAAATGTTGGCTGAGGGTTCAGTTAACAATGACATGCCAACAAATAATAACAACAATAATAATAACAACAATAACATCAATAGTAGTGATGCTGAAACAAATACAGAAAATGCAACAACCACTGACTGAACTATTTTCACCTGAAAAGAATTTTATTTACATAGTTAGAAACGAAACAAAAATTGCCTCAAATATTGGTAATACAAAATGCAATTACGTACCGGTATTAATAGTGATTGTTACCAGTCGGATTCATTTGAGATGTGAATGGCTCTTTGAAATTGAACAATTCATAAGTCTTAAGTGCTTAAATGAAAATTAAATGAGGGGATGACAGATAACTATATTAGAATTTCACCTAAGTGTTCAAAACATCACCCTAGGTGCTAGAATAATACCAACAATGTGTGTGATATTCACCTTACACTAAGATATCTGTTCAAATTGAGAGGATGGCACATGGCCAGATGGGTGAAGAGTGAGTTCAAGAAGTTGTGTTCATTATAAGTGACTGTTTGGAGGAGTGATGGATGATTTTCATTATAATGTCATCAAGAAATGATGTGTTCACTGTAGTCTGTCATATGTAATAATGTTCATCCTCTGTGAGGTGTTGGAAGAATTGGACTGTTGAATTACTACAATTCAGTACACAAACTTTCAGTGTTTGAAATTATAGTGCAGTACTTAGTGGACAAGTTATATTCTACAAGGAAGAATCACAACTCAGAACTTTATGCAAAGTTCAGTGAAATAGAAAAAGAGACATCCTAAAGCCTGAGTTTGTGGTGCAGACATTTATCAGAAGGTGCAGATAAAATAAAAGTTATTACATAAAACAAGAAAGAATGCTGTTGATAAGTTGAATGGGTATCAGGCATGTCTTGTGATTTTTTTTTATGTATATTAAACACTTTCTCTACCACAAACCTTGGTGTGTGTGGTATACCTTTACCACAGTTTTGGTTGTCAGTAAAGACTGAGGTTAATCAGTCTTGAATATTCACTGATATCATTCAGGTATTAAAGATATGATCATATATCATGGATATATGAAGTTTTAGTTTGCCAAGTCATATTTTTAATTACTCTGTTCTTTCCTATTCATTTCTTGGCAAGCTAGTGCACAATAACAATTTCTATTAGGTTTACACAACTACTGATATTGTCAGGTTACTGTTTCTCTGAAGTCTTACAAATCAGGGCACAGGAACAAGATAATATAAGCCCATTGCACAGATCATGTACAGTATATGTTTAAGAAATAAAACAAACATAAGGATTTAAAATTTCATTATGGTTTTTATAATGAACTTCCTTGTTTAACAGTCCTAGATAATGATGGCATTGGTGTATATTTTTTATTGTACAGTACTTACTATATATATGGTACTTCACTATATTTATTTATTTTTAAAATAATTTCCATTAAGTGTTCTTAACCTTAGCAGAAAGTAAGGTAAATAATTCAGATTTTACTTTATGCATGTTTTCACATACTGTAGTTTTATGTCCAGAAGCACAAGGTGACCTAAAAATGAACATTTTAGTAACAGAATGTAAAAAATTACGAGTACAGGTTTGCATAATTATTTTTGAAAATTATTGAAAATTACAGTACTGTACAGTAATCACAATCCCCAGATAATGCATGGAAATAAGTGTTAACCCAACATTTGAATTTGGGGGCACTACTTCACGAATATTACTTATAAAGAATCAAGTAAAACGTCAAAGTTAACACATAAATATATAATTAGTGAGACATGTTTATTATAAGTTATTCTTATACAAAAATACTTTTTAAATTTGCTTCATGACAGAATAACACTTTTAGATAACTTCTTGAAGTTACATTATTCCGATGCTTGTACAAATATTTGACACAAACTTTGATGTTGTAGATTTGTGTGTTATGCAGTACGAATACCTATGATTCTCTCAGAAATTCCGTTGTTGTGTTGTACATGTCAATGCATTTTATGTTATGTGTTTTTATTCGATCCATATTTTCCCCAAGTGCCACTGCATAAAAAAAGAAAGAGCATATTTAAACATCCGGTGCTTCAAAAGGGTATCATAATTTTGGTGTCTTTAATGGTTCGTCTTCGACCCAAGAACACATTGAATGGGTTCCCTGACAGTCACTGTCTTATGGAAGGGTAGAAAACTCGACACATGTAACCCAGCAACCTGCGGAAATCAGTTGACATTCCCAGTCTTGATCATGATGAATACAATGTACCGGCAACTAATATGTAAATGATCAGAATGTAAATGATCAGAAAACCTTCATCCAAACTTCTCACTACAGTACAGTAGTCCTAAGAGCCTGAACACTGTTAATCATATCGTTGCTTGGAAAACTTTCCATTATTATTCTATTTGATGATGTCTTTCTTAATAACAAATGCAGTTTATGAGACATACTTGATAATAACATCACTATAGATTTAAAGGTCACTTTCTGAAACAAATTAAATATAATTAGCTCTATTTTTTTGCTCTATAATTAGGTTTATTTTTGCTCTATGTAAATAAGTTTTTGTTCACAATTCTGTCTAAAATTATTTTAAAAGGCTTCCTTTTACTCTGAAATTTCTCTGTTGGTATAAGCCAATTAGGGATAAGCAAACCTCAGTCCCATTAGCAAAACCTACTGGGCCCAAGGTACAATAAAGACATTAGTGTGGTGTATAAATGCACAATCACCATTTAAATTTTCATATATTTATGTCAGGGATTATTACTAAACTGTTACAAGCATGTGTTAAATCAGCAATTCAAGATAATTCAGTACAGTACTGTACTCTAGAATGAGCAGTTATTCACAAAATTTTCTTCAAATCATAAAACCAAATAAGAGACCAAACACTGAACATAACCTTTACTTTTATCCTCTTCACCACTGATCGACTCGTTAGGAGCTTGGGCGATCGGTCACGTTTCTGTTACGCACTGTTGGCAAGTACTGGACATGCACCGGCTCCTGAATGTACCTGAACCTGCTCCAGTGTTGGTCAAGTCTGGTCTTGAAAGAGCTCACACTCGGTGCCGTCACAACACCTTCTGGTAGATTGTTCCAAGAGTTCACAACTCTCACTCCGAAAAAGTTTGCCCTCACAGTTTTCTGGACCTGCGGCTTCTTCAATCTTGAGCTGTGACCCCTTGTGGGGCAAGCGTCCGCCAGCTTCAAGTAAGGACACTCGACTGAGTAGTGCCCCTTGCGATGCATATACACCTCAATTAGGTTGCCCCTTGCCCGTTTGTAGTATAAGCTAGACAAGTTCAGGCGCTCCAATCTCTCAGGGTAGTTGAGGTGCCAAAGTGCAGGCACCAGTCTGGTGGCCCTCCTTTGAACATTTTCAACCAACTGACAGTCCCTAGCATATCTCGGGGACCAGACGGGGTGACAGTACTCCAGATGGGGAAGCACTTCACTCTTGAAGATCGTTATGAGGGAAGGACCGTCTAGATATCTGAACGACCTTCTTATAAGACCCAATAATTTATTTGCCTGATTTACCTTCTTCTCGCAATGGCCCGAGAACTTCAGCTCATTGTCAACATACACACCTACGTCCTTCTCACATTCAGTTTCAAATAGTGCAGTTTCTTCATCCCGTTGGGACACATGATACGCCTCCTTACTGTTGGTACGCCCCAGGTGCATCCTCTTACACTTCGTGACATTGAATCTCAGCAGCCATTTCTTCGACCATTCTTGGAGCTTACAGAGATCCTTCTGCAGCTCTTCACAGTCTGCATGGTTCTTGATTTCCCGAAATAACTTGGCATCATCGGCAAACATTTGTATGGAGGAGGGTACAACGTTAGGCATGTCATTTATGAAACAAACAAACAACAGCGGTCCCAATACAGTGCCCTGTGGTACCCCGCTTGTGACAGGTATGGATGATGATTTCGTGCCATTAATCACAGCGCACTGCTTGCGGTCATGTAGAAAGTTTTCTATCCATGCTAGGATATTTTCCCGAATTCCACACCCTTCCAATTTGATTTTCAGCCTTTCATGGGGTACACTGTTGGAAGCCTTGGCAAAATCTAGGTATATATTGTCGATATTACCACCCTGTTCCAGAATTTGGGTCCAAATATCCAATACCTTGAGCAATTGTGTTAAGCAGGAGCGCCCCGGCATAAAACCGTGTTGGTAATCCTTTACAAGGTTGTTTCGTAGTAGATGTTCCATTGCGGCATCTCTGATAATACTCTCAAGTACTTTACATATTATGCTGGTCAGGCTCACCGGTCTATATTTGTTCGTGGATTGACGATCACCCTTCTTGAAGATAGGACTCGCATAAGCCATTTTCCAATCGCTGGGACCTTTTGTTCATCCAGGCATTTGCAGAACAGGATCTTCAGGAGCTCGGCAAACATGCACCGTGTCAGGGCCGGGACTCTTATGGACCTTTAGCTTTGACAGTTTATTTCTAATACCCTCTTCTGTGAACACAATGTGGGTCAGTGCTGTGTTGAACTGTCTGTCCTCAAACGCAGGAAGGTTAATCGCATCCTTTCTTGTGAACACTGAGGAAAAGAAGCTGTTCAATGCCTCAGCTTTATGCTGATCAGAATCTGCATAACTACCGTCTTCAAGCCTCAGGTCTGATTATCCTACTCGCGTTTTTAATTTTGACTTTGCATAGCCGTAAAACACCTTTGGGTTTGACTTGACCTCACTTGCAACCTGGCTCTGGAACTCCTTTTCAGTCCTTCTACACTCTGCCTTTGCTTGGTTTCTGGCTCTTGCATACACCCTCCTGTCCTGCTCATTGTTTGACCCAACTCACGTCTTAAATTTCTGGGTTTTCTTCTTAACTTTGTCGACCGCCGCATTGTTCATGTGTAGGGATCCCCTCGTATTCCTAAAGGCACTGGGTTTGGTCTTGTGTATATATTTATTGATCAAATGGGCCACTTACTAGTTATGATATTCAGCATTGTGTGCAAACTCCTCTCTCTTATCAAGGAACGCATCAGTATTAGTGTACATGACATTCAAACCAGAATTTGTTCTCGGTAACGTCTCTGCTCTTAGTAGTAACTACAGCCCCCCTCCATTCTCAGAAGCTGCAGCATTTGCTAAATACACTGTATTTTGCAGGGTGTGGTTAGAAATATCATTGTTTACACGGCGCTTGCCTCCTCCCGGCTGGTAGGTGGAGCTGGTGCCACCTCCCGGGTGGGGGGTAGAGCAGGTGGAGGGTGCGCTGCTGCCCCCTGGCTCTGTGTCGGCACACTTGCTTCCACTACCCTCCCCCTGAATATAACCCATGTACACCCATCCCTATTCCTCCTTGACTCCTCCCTCTTCTGTTTAAAGCCCTGCAGGAGCTTCTTGTGCTGTTCTTGTTATGGTAACACTAGTACAGTACAGTACCGGTTGGTTTAATTAAATGCTCACAGAAAAATTACTTGAATTGCAGATATAAAAATGCCTCACCACTACTTCTCAGGTTCAGTGTAACACCACTAAAGAGTGCAGGTTTTCTCCAGGTATTCTGGTTTTCTCATGTATTATCACTGGACAGTGGAGAACATCCTCATCTCAAACAATGAGGGAATTAAACATGTGGTAAATTAGTCTCAACATTAGGCTTTAAAAATACTTCTAGATGACTATAGAACAATCAGTCTGTTGTAAATCACAAATTAATCGCCACAAAAATATAATTCCGCATTGCACGTTAACTCATGACACAGTAACTGGCCAAGTTGTAGTAGAATTATGAACACAGGATATCATTCAGTGGTTAACACACATACAGTACAGTATAATATGGGCAAAAATCTCTTTTGGGTTTTCATAACTACTATCTGTTAAACACATTTTAAGTATTTTTTACAAAGAAATATTGTTATGCTGCTTTTGTTCATAGCAACAGTTCTTACTGCACAGTCTGGAGTAAGAGTAGTGATCTTCTACGGTACTACACGTTTAGTCTCAGTTAATGTGGGTCAGTATTTGCCACATAAATTAATTTTCTGGATTCATCATATACCAACACCAACTTTTTCTATTTTTCCTGCATAAATGTTATTTGTTTGCAAAATATTTGCCAATCTCAGTCATACAGTTGGAATACAAATTTACAATTTTCCTGCAGAATGTGAACGAGTGCATACCTCTGTCACCTACGCAATAATTCACAGTGTTTGCACTTAGAGAAAGTTTTTTGTATAATGTGAGTGATAAAGAAAAGAGCTGACCTCACTCTTCTTTTAATATTATATATTACTGAATTAACATGACTGGAAATCTCTGCATTGAACAATTATAAGAAATTATAAAGACATAATTAAATAAAATTTAGTTAACAAGCACATTCACTAATTTGACTAACAAATTCACCTGTATTAACTTTCAGAAAGGATGAGGTAGTTTTGAAAAAAATAATGTTTCATATTTTTTATGCAGTGACAAATTCTAAATACTTTAACATATTTTTATATTTGCTTTGCACAAGGGGAATCTACCCATGAAAAATGTTTCATTCATCTCATGTATTAGAACAGCTAAAGGTAAGGATACTTGGGAAAATTTATGGTTTGGTACATAAATGTCTTGGACTCGGAATTCAGTTTGGTATTGTCAAGTTACACAAGTGATATAGTAGTACAATATATATTTTTTTCTGATTAATTAAGCTAATGTCTTTAGTGGTAATATTTTTTGGTTTCTTATAACAGTGTACAGCTCCTCCCCGACTTATGACGGGGCTAGGGACCCAAATCCAGGTCGTAAGTCGAAATGGTCGTAAGTTGGAAATGCTTAAATAATACATAGAAAATCTAAAATGGGTGTCTCTTTTTCTTCTCAGCACCACAAAACACTCACTTTTAAGCTTGCCAGCCATTTTGTTTGTGTACTGACTTTGGGACTCGGAAATACGTAATTTGACCAAATTTTGGTACGACTGAGGCAGGTTGTAAGTGCGGGTGGTCATAAGTCGGAGAGGAGCTGTATTTTGTTCTCTTGAGTTAAGATTGGGTAGAAATTCTGATGACGCTATTTTCTTATTAAATACATACTCATACAGTACTGTATTGCTGTACTAGAAGACTTGGTGAATGCAGATGTAAAACTTATTCCCTGTCCATAAAGACAATTGCAGTTTTAGAAACTTTTATATTTTTATGTTTTTATACTTATTATCCTATAAATACTTGACTGTTTCAAATATGAAATAACTCAAAATTACCCTTATTGTAACAACTTTTCCATCATAGGGATTTCAAAGCCTCACACCAAAATCAGATACAGTACCTAATATGATTTACCTGTTAAGTTTGTAAATGACTAAAAACAAGGTTCTTATCCTCAGGGCAATTTAGTTTTGAAATCTCTTGAAAAGTAGCATCAGTTTACTGTGTTTAATCTGATGACTTCAGTGTCTTTATGTTATAGGATCTTGTATCAGGAGATGCTCAAAAGGTCACGATATGTTTAGTGCAGACTGTCATCCTAAATTTGGGAAAAAAATCCCTTAGGGATTTTATAAAATATATGAAAATCATTAAACAAATCCATAAACAAGATAAAGATGGCATTCTCATGCATAATACTGTAAATGTAACATTTTTAGGGACTACTATATATATATATATATATATATATATATATATATATATATATATATATATATATATATATATATATATATATATATATATATATATATATATATATATATATATATATATATATATATACATATATATATATATATATATATATATATAATTATTCATATGTGTATTAAACCTAGTCATTATTATGTAATTTTCTTGTATGTATTCATCTGTTACTGGTGTGAACACAAGCACATTCTATCCAGGTTCAAAACATTTCTTGTAAGTCATTCAACACTCACTGTGGGGAAGGGCGTGACTGAATGGGGTATAAATAACCATGAGAGATTCTTACTAATCTTGACTAATCAATGTCTGTAGAAAATTACTTGTTTCATGTACATAGACGATGCCTTCACCCCTTTGTATTCTTACTGAGCACACAGTGAGTGACAGAATGAATTCTAATTTCATAAACCATTTCAGTGAACCCAGTCTATCTATTTGTAACTTTTGTTGTAATCATGTGTATATATATTCTGAAGTTCCTGAATGGAGTACAGTATTGTCAACCTCTGAAAGAAATGCAAGTTGCCAAGTGTTATTATATACAGTATATATATATATATATATATATATATATATATATATATATATATATATATATATATATATATATATATATATATATATATATATATATATATATATATATATATATATATATATATATATATATAATATATATATATATATATACAGTATATATATATATATATATATATATATATATATTTATATATATATATATATATATATATACAGTGAACCCTCACTTTACGCAGTCAATTGAACCCACGGCGGCCCGCGTAAAGTGAGAAACGCGTAAAGTGAACAACATAACATATGGGATTAATTGAAATAGAAACCGGGCCGACCCCGAAACTCCACTTTTTCAGGCACAATACCTACGTTGTAGTAAAAATAACTTTTTAATTTTATGATGGTATGCACACACAATTAATAATTAAAAGAAATATCAATAATATTAGGTTTTTTAACACTTACATTAGTAGAAAAGATGGCTGGGCACACGGGGATGGAGGGTTGGTTCCGAGGCAGAGGGCAGGTTATTGGCCCTCACCTGTATCACTTGTATCAATTGTATTACTATCCACCACAGAGGCTTGCAGGGCCTCTTTGTCAAACCCCTCAAAGTCCATATAAGTCCATATCCTCACTATCATTATCACTATCACTGACTTGGGCCGGCTGTGGTGGGTGGCGGGTGAAGAACTCGGTAATGTTTTGATGACTGGGCGACCTTGTGTGCACCCTGCTCGCGCCGCTCTCCGTGTAAAAGGGTACACACACCGCGGAAAGTGAGCATTCCGGTTTTGGCAGGGTACCGCGTAAACGTGGAAACGCGTAAAGTGAAACCGTGTAAAGCGGGGGTTTACTGTATACATATATATATATATATATATATATATATATATATATATATATATATATATATATATATATATATATATATATATATATATATATATATATATATATATATATATATATATATATATATATATATATATATATAATATATATATATATATATATATATATATATATATATATATATATATATATATATATATATATATATATATATATATATATATATATATATATATATATATATATATATATATATATATATATATATATATATATATATATATATATATATATATATATATATATATATATATATACATATATATATATATATATACACTATATATATATATAGTGTACCCTGTACGGTTTCATATGATTTCTCCTATCTGTGTGCCTCAGAACCGAACTTTCACTTAACACGGTTCATCTACTCATATCTGAGGCGGCTGCAGACACGATCGCACAAGTCGCCCAGTCATCAAAACACGAGTTCTTCACCTGCCACCCACCACAGCGGCCCAAGTCAGTGATAGTGATAATTATGAGGATATGGACTTATGGACTTTGAGGGTTTGACAAAGAGGCCCTGCAAGCTTCTGTGGTGGATAGTGATACAATTGATACAAGTGATACAGGTGAGGGCCAATAATCTGCCCTCTGCCTCGGAACCAACCCCCATCCCCTGTGCCCAGCCATCTTTTCTACTAATGTAAGTGTTAAAAAACCTAATATTATTGATATTTCTCTTAATTATTAATTGTGTGTGCATACCATCATAAAGTTAAGATAATATTTTTACTACAACATAGTTGTGTGTTGTCAAAAGTGGAGTTGGGGGTCGGGCCAGTCTCTATTGAAATTAATCCCATATATTCTGTTGTTCATAGCGGTTTTCACTTAGCTGCTACCCTGTGGGTTCAATTGACCCCGTTACTAACATATATATATATATATATACTGTATATATATATATATATATATATATATATATATATATATATATATATATATATATATATATATATATATATATATATATATATATATATATATATATATATATATATATATATATATATATATATATATATATATATATATATATATAAACAGTATTATCCCGCTTACTGCGGTTCCTTTTATGCGTTTACGTATGCAGCGTGCCTCGCCAGAGCGAACTTTCACTTAGCGGGTTTTTTCACGTATACGCGGTGAGTGTCCGCTCGAGAGCTATTTAGATCGCCACCGCCACCCTGCCTGACTGCCTGTTTTAGCTCATAAAATTCATACAAATTACCCGCCAGAATATAATTTACATTGCTGGAATTCTTACAATATGATGATCATTTTGAATATAAACATCATAGATTTTGCATTAGACATACAAATTTTAGATATAATGTTTACTCTGAGTAAATATGTTATTTTTTGTGCAAAATATATGACATTTGTATTCAAAATATTTCCAGACTTACAAGGAATCCAGCAATGTCAATTATATTATCCTAACTTTAGTTTGAGGTATTATTTATTACTAAAAGGTAAATATTCTGGTTTTCCCACACATCTGGTAGGGATGGTTGGTGAGAGTGGGGAGGACCGACCGACCATCTGTTACCGTGTGAAGAATATATATTTTTTTATTAACTGAAGATATTTGTTTTAGCTCATAAAATTCATACAAATTACCGGTCAGAATATAATTTACATTGCTGGAATTCTTATAATTTGATGATCATTTTGAATATAAACATCATAGATTTTGCATTAGACATACAAATTTTAGATGTAATGTTACTCTGAGTAAATATGTTATCTTTTTTGCAAAATATATGACATTTATATTCAAAATATTCCTAGTCTTACAAGGAATCCAGCAATGTCAATTATATTATCTAACAATCTGAGGTATTATTTAATACTAAATGCTAAAATTTAGTTTTTCACCCAACATCTCTTGAAGGGAGGATTGGTGGGGGTGGGAGGTTGGGACTGACCGCGGTTGGAAGAGAGTGAGAGGTGGGGTACTTTGATTGACAGATAGTCGTGAAGAATATTTTTTTATTAACTGAAGATATTGTTTTAGCTCATAAAATTCATACAAATTACCCGGCCAGAATATAATTTACATTGCTGGAATTCTTACAATTTGGTGATCATTTTGAATATAAACATCATAGATTTTGCATTAGATATACAAATTTTAGATATAATTTTACTCTGAGTAAATATGTTTCTTTTTGTGCAAAATATCTGACATTTATATTCAAAATATTCCTGCTTACAAGGAATCCAGCAATGTCAATTGTATCTAACTTTAGTTTGAGGTATTATTTATTAAAATTTATTGGTTTTCCCCAAAATTTCTCAGAGAGGAGAGCCAGCAGTGTAGTGTGAGAAGAGAGGGAGTTGAGTCCATTATTTGAATGGACATTAACTGGCGACTGTATTTCTCTATTTCTCTTAAGTATTAATTGTGTGCATGTACCATCATAAAATTAAGATGTTATTTTTACTAGAACATAGGTATTGTGTAGGAAAAAGTGGAGTTTGGGGATCGGGCCTGTTTCTATTGGAATTAATCCCATATGTTCTGTTGTTCACTTAGCGCGGTTTTCACTTAACACGGTACCTGTGGGTTTATTAAGCAGAGGGTACTACTGTATATATATATATATATATATATATATATATATATATATATATATATATATATATATATATATATATATATATATATATATATATATATATATATATATATATATATATATATATATATATATATATATATATATATATATATATATATATATATATATATATATATATATCTGAGCACCATTGCCAGGAGCATAATAAAGAGATTGAGTTGTTAAAGAGGGTTAATTTTCTCAGATAAATTGCTAAAAAGAAATAGATTTGCCAACATACATCATTGTGAATATGTTGTAGCACAAATCTTTACATTTGATTGCACAAAGACACAGAAACTTTGTAAATGTGGAATAAACACATGAGACTTATTACCATACATGTACTTTCATTCATACTTTCATATGATGTTAATGTGATAAGAACAAAACACTTTACTCTACCTACAGGTGTACGGTATGTCAGATATTTGATGGTTAGGGAGAATAGACTTTGTGAAATACTATAGATGTATTACAGGTATTGGTGTTGCGATAAAACATGGATGTTTTTACAAGGTAAATATTGTTGAATTTTATATAGAAATATCTAATCTGGAAGTTATTGAATACAGTACGGTACATAAATTTTCTAATTTAATAATTTATTAGTTAAGTCTATGTAACACTTGGAAATTCAAAGGATAGAATTTTTATAAATTTTATATTATACTTATTATTATACAGTACAGTACTACTACTGCTATTATGATTATTATTATTAGTATTATTGTTGTTGTTATCATTATTATCTATTTCACTCAAATCTTTCATTAAGTGAGCTTTACTTAAGAATTTGCTAATTGCTCATGTTATGAACTCCATTGGTACATTAACTATTATCCCATGCTATATCACTTATCTTACCTGATAATAGCAGTTCCCTGACCTGTGTTCTGTAGGAGAAAATTTACAAGTCAACAACACTGGCACTGGTTACAATTAATAGATTATTTATACGTTTCAGATGCTATATTATCATTAAATGTTTAAGTTTAATTGAATTTTTGGAAAACTTCAAAAAAACTTTGTGAAACAAATGAAAATACAGATTTTGTTGGTATTTTAGATGGCCATACTATGTTCATGCAAACTTGTGTATGTACTGAACATATGTATCAATTATATTGTACAGTATATTCTTTATGTTTAGTAATTTGAATAGCTCTAAATTTTAATTGTGATTACAAGTTTTAAAAAATACAGGTAATTTAGAGTACGATAGTAATTATTAAAGAATGAGCACCAGACATTGAAACAAACACAATGCACACACACACACACACACACAGTTAATCCTCATAAGTTCACAAACTATTGGAACCAACAGGGTGGCAACCCCAACAACTTTTACAAGGTAGAGTGTTAAGTGACTGAAGGAGTACAGCACAACTATTCTTGCAGCTATTAACCCAAAATAATAGGTATATACAGCACTTTCTGGTAGGTAGCCAAAGACCAGACACATCAATTATCATGTACATAAAGCACTAAATGATAAGAAAAGGTAACACTGACCCTACAAACCCACAATAAATATTAGAGTGTTCCAAAAGCAGATATGACAATGAGGATAAAAAATTGCCCAGTACAGGTACTGTACTCACCTTCCTGAGAACTGATGCATACAACATACAGGACTTGGGTGGGAAGGAGTTTATCAATGATTGCTAACTTTTAAAACTAGGTAATTTTTTTTTTGTGGGGTAGCATCAGTGGAGGAAGAGAGTTAATGTATACAAGCCATACTGCTGAAATATAAATTCAAATGCATAAAACAATGATCGCATGTAGTGACACTACACTTGCAGCCACATACACTCAGGAATGACATGCATTTTGGCTGAAAACACAAATGGATTTGTAACTAAAGCAATGGAACTGAGCTATTTTGTGAAATGGTGAATGGCGAACTTCAGAGGTTTTACTATATACAGTACACACACATGCACACACACAGTTTATAGACACACACACACACACACACACAAACTGTAACTCAACATTTAAGATGTTCATGGCTCAGATGATAGTTACTGGTAAATGCCAATTGTGAGTCTACAAGCTACAGTACTGTGCAGGAAATATTTTTTAAACTTTGAATAGTATAAGCAATCTATTTTTGTGGACACACCCTGTAAACGTTCATCTGTCTCTGGCCTTCAACTGAGCATGATGTATCTGTGTTTTAAAGTGCCATTTTCTACTGTAATCTCTTGAGTCAAGTCATACATGATTGAAGTGGGCTAATAAACTAAACTGTTCAAATAATTTTATTTCATTGTTTCCTTTCCTATATACACTGTATGTTAAAGTTTATGATGAACATTTTCAAATACAGTATGTTCAAATCTTCACGGTGTGTGTGTGTGTGTGTGTGTATGTGTTTTTCTTATAGGGATAATTGCCCAACTAAGCTTAATGCAGGGAAAAGTTTTTATTGCTCTAAATTAATAGCAAATGTTTTTTTTTTTTTAAAAACTTTGTATCCTATCATATCATAACCAAGAGATATTTAAGGTTAAGTGAGATTAGAATAGGTCAGGGTAGGTCAGTAATGATGCTATTCATTTATCTATACTGTGCAGTGCAGTACAGCATTTATAAAACACATTCTGTGTGTGTATGTTCTTTATGCATTTTCACGGTTTTGACGATAGAGAAATCTGAGCCCTGTTTCACATTGACAAAACATCACTGTACTTTAATTATTCTATATTGTAGAACATTACAGTTGGTCCTCATATTACGCGGTCCAAGATTCCGCCGCTTTTCACCGTTAACCGGTGCCTTGCCAGAACCTAACATTTTCACATTCCCGCGTAGTGAACCCCATTACGGAGAGCGGCTGGCAAACCGCGCCATTTTTGGATCCAACCTCCCGCCATCCGCTATGTTGTGTAAGAGGCGCGAAAATGGTGCCACAAGGTCGCCCAGTCATCAAAACATGACCAGTTCTTCACCCGCCACCCACTACAGCCGTCCCAAGTCAGTGATAGTGATAATTATAGTGAGGATATGGACTTATATGAACTTTGGGGTTTGACAAAGAGGCCCTGCAAGCCTCTGTGGTGGATAGTGATACAATTGATACAAGTGACACAGGTGAGGGCCAATAATCTGCCCTCTGCCTCGAACCAACCGCCCATCCCCTGTGCCCAGCCATCTTTTCTACTAATGTAAGTGTTAAAAAACCTAATATTATTGATATTTTAATTATTAATTGTGTGCATGCCATCATAAAGTTAAGATAATATTTACTACAACATAGTTGTGTGTCGCCAAAAAGTGGAGTTTGGGGATCGCCCGACTCCATTTCAATTAATCCCATATGTTATGTTATTCACTTTACGCGCTTTCACTTTTCTCGCGGTACCCTCCGGGTTACATTAACCGCGTAATATGAGGACCAACTGTACTTTATTTACAGAATTTACATTATTAGTGATTGCAGGGTTGTGATGTAACTTAACCTAATCTATGGAATTAACGCTTTTGACTTATGAAATGAACAGGGTCCAGGAACATAATCCGTTTCGTCACTCGGGGACTGCCCTGATAAGAGAGTGTGTGTGTGTGTGTGGGGGGGCTCGATGCAATTCATTTCTGTATGGCAAAGTGTGACAGATTCCTAATACAGTAATATCAACTGTCAGGCCTGTCTCTAGGAGGAGGGGTATTTCTGTCAGGAGGGACGAGATATTGGAAATGGTTGGGGACCTATAGAGGAGGTCATAGGCAGTGAGGATGTAGTGAGAGTCGGTTGACCACAAAGTTACAAATAGTGCGACCAGGCCCAGGGTTGCCAATGTACACCCATAGGTACCTGTACCCTAGATGCAGTCTCATGTACACAATCTATTGGGACCAAGACAGAGGTTGATGCTCATTGCAGTGGTGGTTGTCATCACTGGTTACTGCATTATAGTGGTGTGTGCCACTTCCTGATGTCGCTTGGCAAGCCAATCAACATTGTCACAGGCAGTTACTCCTATACATGACAAGATGCAAATAAATATGACATGGATGACATCAGTTTGCTCTAGCCCGGCGACGGTGGCTAGGATGTGTTGGGCGCAGGGAGGAGGGAGGGGTAATTTGAGCCTCGCCAGCAGAAAAGTGCTGTCAAACCATTGCTTCTCAGATGTGAGAGTGATGGCAGATTGGAGCTCTTTATTTGTGCACATTGTAATGAAAAATGAAGGTAAGAACTGGGAGGCTTTATTCAACTTAATGCAACATCAGTATCCATAGATCTGTAATAAAACAGAATAAACAGGAATTACAAATTAAAATGACTAAGCTCAATTAACAGAATTGGCTTAACACAAATGAACATAACATAACTTAACATAAACAATATAAGAGAACTTCAAACAATATAATCAAGAGCACATAACCAACTACATAACACATCATTCATCCCTGCCTTTAAAACAACCCATCAGCATACAATTACAGTGTATAATCGCCCGGATAGGACGGCATATGTCTGGAATGCAACGAGTGATGGGGAGGGGCTGAAATGGCGATGCATCTGGCTGCCGATTTCCCGCGGGTCCACCATTTCCAGCTGCTCGCCCCTCTCAGCTACCAGGTGTTCATTGAGACATTCATCTAAACTTTGTATAGGAACACGCTCACTGCTGGCATTGTCTTGAAGTGTCTCTGTGCCTGACTCAACACCTTTGGGTGCGAGATGGTGCAGAGACACTGGTTCCTCCACCTGGAAATCTGACACTGCGATATTGCTGATTAACATCAAGTAATTCCACCTCGTCCACCAACGGATCATAATTACTGTAACATACTTGGAGCTTGAGGTACACAGTCTTTTGAGTCAATAACCAGGTAGGTATTGCCCTACCACTGGTCGATCTCCATTGGTAGCCAAACATCCGCTCGCAGGCGGAGTGGTATTAGTGGCAGTTGACAGCAGCGATCGAATGCAGTGGAGAGCATCCATGAGGACATCTTCCCAATGAGTAGTAAGTAGATTTCTGGATTTCAGTGCAAGTGTCACCGTTCTCCAGACCTGTGGGGCCTGGGTGCAGTAGTTTTTATGCTATTTAGAACTCTGGGAGATGCAACATTAAATAAATACACTGCCCATCACATTTTCAGTATCATCGATTCTGAAGAAGGTAACGAGAATAATATCCAACAGGAAAACATAAGTTTAGGGTGTTGTGCTGACTGACTGCTCTCTTCTCCTATTGGCTGTAATTTTGTGGGTTAAAAGAATAGTCCACCAATCATAGTTCAGTAAGGACTGCTGAAAGTATGTAATATATTTGAAACAACGAACAAGCATGCCATATGGTCCCTTGGGACCCTAGGGTCCTTGAGGGGAGCTCCGCCCCAAGAAGGGTCCGCTGGGGCGCCGCCGTCCTGGGAGGTCCTAGACGCCCTGCACCTGGTAGGGGCACTGCAAGAGTCCTTGGGGCGCCGCCCCACCTGAGTGGCTCCTAGGAACGCCACCTCTCTGGGATGGTTTCTGGGGCGCCGCCATCCCTGGGAGATTCCATGGGGCGTCGAACCCTGGGAAGGGTCCCTGTTGAGCCACCATCCCTGAAAAGGTCCCTAGATGTGCCGCTGCCCTGAAGGGTTTCTGGGGCACTGCCTTCTAGAAACGTCCATATGGCGCTGCACCCCTGGGAGAGTCCCTGAAGAACCCGCCGCCTCTGAAGGTCCCTGGGGATGCCAACATCCCTGGGAGGACCTCTAGGTGCCGTCGTCCCTCAGAGAACCCCTGGGGGTACTGCCACCCTTGAGAGGGTCCCTAGGGGCGTTAATGACTCTGTGAGGGTCCCAGAGCCACTGCCATCCCTTTGAAAGACTCTGGGAGCACCAGACATATAGGGCTCCTGGGTGCAGTAGTTTTTGAAATTTTGAACTCTGGGAGATGCAACGTTAAATCTATACAACGCTCATCACAATTCCAGTATCATCTCATTCTGAAGAAGGTAACGGTAAATAATATCCAACAGGAAAACATAAGTTGAGGTGTTGTGCTGACTGACTGCTCT
>NW_024746833.1:0-16964 GCF_018991925.1 Homarus americanus
CTGGTATACTTCGTTCAGTTATTATTGCTCCCACCACCATAGTACACACCACCCATCAAGTACACCCACACCACCCATCAGTACACCCACACCACCCATCAGTACACCCACACCACCCATAGTACCCACACCACCCACAGGTACACCCACACCACCCACAGTACACCCACACCACCCACAAGTACACCCACCACCCACCAGTACACCCACACCACCCATCAGTGCCCACCACCCACCAGTACACCCACACCACCCATCAGTACACCCACACCACCCACAGAGTACACCCACACCACCCATCAGTACACCCACACCACCCATCAGTACACCCCACCCATCAGTACACCCACACCACCCACAGTACACCCACACCACCCATCAGTACACCCCACCACCCACATCAGTACACCCACACCACCCATCAGTACACCCACACCACCCACACACCCACACCACCACCAGTACCCACACCACCCATCAGTACACCCACACCACCCACATGTACACCCACACCACCCATCAGTACACCCACCACCACCAGTACACCCACACCACCCATCAGTACACCCACACCACCCACAGTACACCCACACCACCCATCAGTACACCCCACACCACCCCACAGGTACACCCCACACCACCATCAGTACACCCACACCACCCATCAGTACCACACACCCATCAGTACACCCACACCACCCCACAGGTACACCCACACCACCCATCAGTACACCCACACCACCCATCAGTACACCCCACACCACCCATCAGTACACCCCCCACCCACCCTCAGTACACCCACACACCACAGTACACCACACCACCCATCAGTACACCCACCCACCCATCGTACACCCCACACCCATCAGTACACCCCACCACCATCAGACACACCCACACCACCCATCAGTACCCACCACCCACAGGTACACCCACACCACCCATCAGTACACCCCACACCACCCATCAGTACACCCACACCACCCATCAGTACACCCACACACCACCCATCAGTACACCACCCATCAGTACACCCACACACCACCCTCAGTACACCCACACCACCCATCAAGTCACACCACCCATCAGTACACCCACCACCCACAGTACACCACCACCCATCAATCTACACCACCCATCAGTACACCACCACCATCAGTACCCACACCTACAAACCCCACCATGGTACACCACACCACCCATCAGTACCCCACACCACCATCCATACACCCACACCATCAGTGCCACACACCCATCAGTACACCCACACCACCCATCAGTACACCCACCACCTCAGTACACCCCACCACAGGTACCCACCACCCATCAGTACACCCACACCACCCATCAATTACACACACCACCCATCAGTCACCCACACCCATCAGTACACCCACCACCCATCAGTACACCCACACCACCCATCAGTACACCCACACCACCATCAGAGTACACCCACACACCATCAGTACACCCACACCCACCCACAGTACACCCACACCACCCATCAGTACACCCACACCACCATCAGTACACCCACACACCCATCAGTACACCCACACCACCATCAGTACACACACACCACCCATCAGTACACACACCGCCCATCAGTACACCCACACCACCCATCAGTACACCCACACCACCCATCGGTACACCACACCACCATCAATTACCCCACCCACCGACCCCACCCACCACCGACCGGTACACCCACACCACCATCAGTACACCCACACCACCCACCAATACACCCACACCACCACCAGTACACCCACCACCCACAGGTACACCCACACCACCATCAGTACACCCACCACCCATCAGTACACCAAGCCACCCAGCGGTACACCCACACCACCCATCAGTACACCACACACCCATCATACACCCAAACCACCCACCAATACACCACCACCCACCAATACACCCACACCACCCTGTACACCCCACACCACCAGTCACCCTCCACCCATCAATACACCCACACCACCCACCAATACCCACACCACCCACCAATACACCCCACACCACCCACCAATGCACCCTCACCACCCACCAACTACCCTCACCACCCATCAATACCCACACCACCCACCAATACACCACACCACCCATCAACACACCCACACCCACCCAGCACACCCACACCACCCATCAGCACACCCACACCACCCACCGGTACACCCACACCACCCATCAGTGCACCCACACCACCCACCAATACACCCACACCACCCACCGATACACCCACACCACCCACCAGTACACCCCACCACCCACCAGTACACCCACACCACCCATCAGTACACCCACACCACCCATCAGTACACCCACACCACCCACCGATACACCCACACCACTCATCAATACACCCACACCACCCATCAATACACCCACACCACCCACCAATACACCCACACCACCCACCAACACACCCACACCACCCACCACACACCCACACCACCCATCAACACACCCACACCACCCACCACACCCACACCACCCACCGATACACCCACACCACCCATCAGTACACCCACACCACCCATCAGTACACCCACACCACCCACCGACACCCACACCACCCACCGGTACACCCACACCACCCACCAGTACACCCACACCACCCACCAATACACCCACACCACCCATCAACACACCCACACCACCCACCAATACACCCACACCACCCACCAATACACCCACAAACCCCACCACACACCCACACCACCACCGGCACACCCACACCACCCACTAACACACCCCACACCACCCATCAATACACCCACACCACCACCAACACACCCACACACCCACCGGTACACCCACACCACCCACCAACACACCCACACCACCCATCAATACACCCACACCACCACCGATACACCCACACCACCCACCACACACCCACCCACCCACCAATACACCCACACCACCCACCAATACACCCACACCACCCACCAATACACCCACACACCACATATCATCACACCCACACCACCCATCAATACACCCACACCACCCACACAAATACACCCACACCACCCACCAACACACCCACACCACCCACCGGTACACCCACACCACCCACCAATACACCCACACCACCCACCAATACACCCACACCACCCATCAATACACCCACACCACCACTGACACACCCACACCACCCACCAATACACCCACTCCACCCACCAATACACCCACACCACCCACCCAACACACCCACACCACCCACCACATACACCCACACACCACCCATCAATACACCCACACCCACCCACCAATACACCCACACCACCCACCAACACACCCCACACCACCCATCAATACACCCACACCACCCACCGGTACACCCACACCACCCACCAATACACCCACACCACCCACCACACCCACACCACCCACCAATACACCCACACCACCCACAAATACACCCACACCACCCACCAATACACCCACACCACCCATCAGCACACCCACACCACCCACCAATACACCCACACCACCCACCAACACACCCACACCACCCACCAATACACCCACACCACCCACCAATACACCCACACCACCCATCAATACACCCACACCACTCACCGATACACCCACACCACCCACCGGTACACCCACTACTACACCCAGTAAACTCAGCATCTTAAACATAAACTCTGCTGAATCCCGTCTTAAGAACAGGGAGTTTTCTCAGGTCTAATAAAAGGGATTCATCGCGTCGTGGATCCCGAGGTAATTTTTTCTTTTCTTCTTCCTCGACTTTGGTCCTGAGAAGTGTGGAGAGAGAGAGAGTGTAATTAGTACGTGGGGGAAATTCTGAGACGTAAACTATTGGGGAAAAAGACGAGTGAAGGGAATTATTATTATTATTTATTATTTTTTGTTATTATTGTTATTATTATTATTAAACATTGTTAAACAGCAACACCAAAACAACAAGAACAACAACATAACCATAGATTAAGAGAGCTTCCAATAGTGTCCTGTTCACCATTCAGTCCCACGTGACCTCACCCCCCTCTCATTTATCGTGACCTTTGACCTCTCCTGTTAAATGGCACTCTCTGTGTGGGTCTGTGTGGCGGAGGGGTGAAATATAGTGTGTTACAGTCGATGGGGGTAGGTTAGGTGTAGGTTAGGGTAGGTTAGGGTGGGATGAGGTGGGTGGAGTTGGTTGAGTTAGGGCAGGGTAAAAGGGATTGGTAATTAGATGGGATTAGGTTAGGTTAGAGTTAGGTTAGGTTAGGGTAGAGGATGGGGTTAGGGTTAGGTTAGGTTCAGTGTGAAGTTTAATGACATATTTTGCAATTCTCAATTGAATACCTTACCTTACCTTACCTTACCTTCACCACCCTGCACTGCCCCACCCTGCCCTACCTACCTACCTACCTACCACTACCCTACCTTACCTTACCTCACCCACCCCCTACCCTCCCTCCCCACTACCCCTACCCTACCCTACCCCTACCCTACCCTACCCTACCCCTACCTTACCCCTACCCTACCTTACCCCTTACCTTACCCTACCCCTACCCTACCTACCCCTACCCCTACCCTACCCTACACCCACCCCTACCCTACCTTCCCTACCTTACCTTACCTTACCCCTACCCTACCCCTACCCTACCCTACCCTACCCCTACCCCTACCCTACCTACCCCTACCCTACCTTACCCCTACCCCTACCTTACCCCTACCCCTACGTGCCCCTACCCCTACCCTCACCCCCACCAGGCTGAGACTAGAATAACAGGTTAAAAATCATCTTAGTTTTCTGTGGTCCAGCTTTCAATTAATTTAACCAAGTGTAGATTAATCCCAGTATTCAGGAGAGAAGATTAATTGTCTTTGTTTACAAGAAGAAAAAACAAAAACGCCAAGTTGATTTAATTGGTTTTTTCCTCGTGTTAATGAAACGAAATGAATTAAAAAGTAATCAAAATAAAAGTTGTGAATAAAAGTATTAAATAAAAGTCGTAAATAAAGGTTGTAAATAAAAGTCGTAATAAAGTCGTAAATAAAGTAATTTAAAACTTTAATGCATCTGCAAGAGTTAACTAACATCACCCATTACTACAGGAGGTACTGATGCCCGGCAGGCCCTACACACACACACACACACACACACACACACACACACACACTTACACACACACACACACACACTTACACACTTACTTCGTGACACAATTCTTTTCCTCTTGGTTGAATCCCTTGGAAATTCAACTTGTGTTTGGAGAAGACAGTCAGGCGTTTATCTCTTCTGAAACATCCACACCAACTCCCTGGCATAATGAATCCTGGAACACTCACACAGACAGTCATAGACGGACATAGACAGACATAGACGGACATAGACAGACGCATGAAGGAGTGGAGTTATTGCTTGAGCTCTTCGGTTCTTTGTCACTCTTGCACTCAGCCTCTGTGTGTAGTCGAGGTTACTTCATCTCTTCACTTATGTTTGCTTATCATGAGCGTAGATAGTGGGAGTGGGAGAGACAGGTGAGGAGGTGAGGAGAGGAGCAGGTGAGGAGAGGAGCAGGTGAGGAGGGCAGGTGAGGAGAGGAGCAGGTGAGGGAGAGGGCAGGTGAGGAGAGGAGCAGGTGAGGGAGAGGGAGCAGGTGGGGAGCGTGGGTGAGGGAGGAGCAGGTGAGAGAGGGCAGGTGAGGGAGAGGGCAGGTGAGGGAGAGGGGAGCAGGTGAGGGAGAGAGGGCAGGTGGGGAGGAGCAGGTGAGGGAGGAGGGCAGGTGAGGAGGTGAGGTGGGAGAGGAGCAGGTGAGGAGGGAGCAGGTGGGGAGGCGGAGGAGGAGCGAGGTGGGAGGAGTGAGGGAGGAGGGCAGGTGAGGAGGGTGGGGGAGACAGGTGAGGAGGCAGGTGAGAGGAGCAGGTGGGGAGGAGGGGGCAGGTGAGGGAGAGAGACAGGTGAGGAGGAGCGGGTGAGGAGGAGGAGCAGGTGAGGGAGAGACAGGTGAGGAGAGGGCAGGTGAGGGAGCAGGAGGGAGGAGGGCAGGTGAGGGGAGAGGGCAGGTGAGGAGGAGGAGCAGGTGAGGGAGGAGACGGGTGAGGAGACAGGTGAGGAGGCAGGTGGGAGGGCAGGTGAGGGGAGGAGGTGGGGGAGGATGGGTGAGTGGCAGGTGGGGAGGAACAGGTGAGGGAGAGGAGTGAGTGAGGAGAGGAGCAGGTGGGGAGAGGAGCAGGTGAGGGGAGAGGAGCAGGTGGGGAGAGGGCAGGTGAGGAGGGCAGGTGAGGAGGAGGACAGGTGGGGAGGAGAACAGGTGAGGAGAGGGAGCAGGTGAGGTAGCAGGTGAGGAGAGTGAGTGGAGAGGAGCAGGTGAGGGAGAGGAGCAGGTGAGGAGAGACAGGTGAGGGAGCAGGTGAGGGAGCAGGTGAGGAGGAGCAGGTGAGGGAGACAGGTGAGGGAGAGGAGCAGGTGAGGAGAGGAGCAGGTGAGGAGAGGAGCAGGTGAGGAGAGGAGCAGGTGAGGAGAGGAGCAGGTGAGGAGAGGAGCAGGTGAGGAAGGGGTGTTGGGAGGGAGGGAAGTGGAGTGAGAGGTAATAAGGAGAGGGAATTGAGAGGGAATGAGAAAGATGTGTATGGATAGATTAAATGTGTTCCTATTTCTCATATAATCCCTATAAGGACCTCCACTAGCGGGAATCGAACCCTGACTTCTAAAACACAGGAGTCGGGAACCAGGTTTAGGTCGCTCGCAGGTGACCCTTCTACACACACACACACACGCACACACACGCACACACACACACGCACACACACACACACACACACACACACACACAGTTTAGTTGTATATAATTTATGAGACATTATAAGGAGACAATTAACTTACCCACAGGTGAGGTTCGCTGAGTTATTTACCGCTGACTCACCTGTAAACGATAAGGGACGATAGAGTTAATTACGGGGGTAAATGATGAGAGGCAGTGAGAGGGAATGAGAAGCAGTGAGAGGGAATGAGAAGCAGTGAGAGGGAATGAGAGGCAGTGAGAGGGAATGAGAGGCAGTGAGAGGGAATGAGAAGCAGTGAGAGGGAATGAGAAGCAGTGAGAGGGAATGAGAGGCAGTGAGAGGGAATGAGAAGCAGTGAGAGAGAATGAGGCAGTGAGGAGAGATGTGAGGCAGTGGAGGAATGAGAGGGAAGGCAGTGAGGAGGAATGAGGGGGCAGTGTGGAGGAATGAGGAAACAGTGAGGAGGGAATGAGAGGCAGTGAGAGGGGAATAGGGCAGTAGAGGAATGAGGAGGAATGTGAGGGCAGTGAGAGGAATGAGGCAGTGAGGAGGAATGAGGCAGTAAGAGGGAATGAGGCAGTAGAGGAATGAGAAGCAGTGAGGAGGGGAATGAAGCAGTGGGGAGATGAGAAGCAGTGAGAAGGATGAAGCAGTGAGGAGGGAATGGGGCAGTAGAGATGAGGAGAGGCAGTGAGAGGGAATGAGAAGCAGTGAGAGAGAATGAGAGGAGGTGGGCGTGGCTGGGCTGAGAATGGACCCCAGACTCAAGCCGCTTCATTGTGAATTCTGTCACGTCGTCTGGGTGTTCACGTCCCTTAAGGGTGGCCAACTGGGAGGGTGTCCTAAAGTAAGGGAAGAGGTGTCCTAAAGTGAGGGAAGAGGTGTCCTAAAGTGAGGGAAGAGGTGACCTAAAGTGAGGGAAGAGGTGTCCTAAAGTGAGGGAAGAGGTGTCCTAAAGTGAGGGAAGAGGTGTCCTAAAGTGAGGGAAGGTGGTGTCCTAAAGTGAGGGAAGAGGTGTCCTAAAGTGAGGGAAGAGGTGTCCTAAAGTGAGGGAAGAGGTGTCCTAAAGTGAGGGAAGAGGTGTCCTAAAGTGAGGGAAGAGGTGTCCTAAAGTGAGAGAAGGAAAGCCATCTCTTGAAGCTGGCAAAATTTTTATCATGCACCACCACCTTACCTCTCTCTCTCTCTCTCTCTCTCTCTCTCTCTCGTATTTTTATTGGTTTTCTTCCTCTTTATTTTTGCTCTATGCTCTCTTTAACTTCACTCCTTCTCTTGCACTTTCTCTTTTTGCTCTCTCTCCCTCTTTTGTTTGCTTTTTATTACTCTTTTATTGTCTTTTCTTTATTTCTCTCTCTTGGTCTCTGGGCTATTTCACATCCTCTCTTCCCCACTCACCCCCCCCCCATCTCGCTCCTCTCACACACACCTCTCTTCCCCTCTCAATCCCCTCTCGTCCCATTTCTCTTCTCCCTGCCCCCTCTCACATCCCTCTCATCACCACCCGGTCTTCTAATCAATGGTACTAAAAATGTCGTGGGGTGAGTGCGTCCCGTGGGGTGAGTGCCTGAGTCCGCCTTGAGTACGATGACTTTACCCCTTGAGTACGATGACGACCCCTTAAGTACGATGACGACCCCTTCTCCATTACGACCCCCTTCCTCCACCTCCTCCCTACCACCCCCTCCTCCCCTCCTCCCACTACACCTCCTCCTCCTCCACTACCACCCCGCCCTCCCTCCCTACCACCACCCCCTCCTCCACTACCCACCCCTCCCCTCCTCCACCACCCCTCCCCTCCTCCTACCACCCTCCTCCCTACCCCTCCCCTCATCCACTACCCCCCCCGCCCACCTCCACTACCCCCCACCCTCCTCCTCCACTACCACCTCCCCTCCTCCACCACCCCCCCTCCTCCTCCTCCACTACCTCCCCCTCCTCCTCCTCCACTACCCCCACCCTCCCTCCCTACCCCGCCCCTCCTCCCTACCACCCCTCCCCTCCTCCACTACCACCCCCTCCCTCCTCCCTACCCCCCGCCCCTCCTCCCTACCACCCCCTCCCCTCGCCCACTACCCCCCCACCCCTCCCTCCCTACCCCCACCCCTCCCCTCCTCCCCTACACCCCCTCCCCTCCCTACCACCCCTCCTCCTCCCCTCCCTACCTCCCCCACCCCTCCTCCCTACCACCCCTGCCCCTCCTCCCACTACCACCCCTCCCTCTCCTCCACTACCCCCACCCCTCCTCCCCCCCACCCCTCCTCCCCTACCCACCCCACCCCTCCCCTCCCACTACCCCCCCTCCCTCCCCTCATCCCACCCCCACCCCTCCCTCCCCACCCCACCCCTTCTCTCCTCCCTACCCCGCCCCTCCCCTCCCCACTACCACCCCCTCCCCTCCTCCACTCACTCCTGCCCCTCCTCCACTCACCCCCTCGCCCTCCTCCTCCACTCACCACACCCTTCCCTCCTCCACTACCACCCCCTCCCCTCCTCCACTCCACCACCCCCTCCTCCTCATCCTCCACTCACCCCGCCCTCCTCCACTCACTTCCCCACCCCGCCCCTCCTCCACTACCACCCCTGCCCCCTCCACTACCACCCCTCCTCCCTCATCCACCACTCCCTGCCCTCCTCCACTACCCCCGCCCCTCTCCTCCACTACCTCTGCCCTCCTCCACTACCCCCCGCCCCTCCTCCTCCACTCACCCCTTCCCTCCTCCATCACCACCTCCCTGCCCTCCTCCACTACACCCCTGCCCTCCTCCACTCACCCCGCCCTCCTCCACTCACTCCCCCCTCCCTCCCTCCTCCACTACCACACCCTTCCCTCCTCCACTACCACCCCCTGCCCCCCTCCTCCACTACTCCTCTGCCCCCCCCCTCCACCACCCCCCCGCCCCTCCTCCACTCACCCCCCCGCCCCTCCCTCCACCACCACACCCTTCCCCTCCCCACTCACCACACCTCCTCCTCCAATACCACCCACTGCCCTCCCTCCACTAACCCCCGCCCTCCACTGCACCTTCTGCCCTCCTCCACTCCACCCCACGCCCCTCCTCCACTACTCCCACGCCTCCTCCACCATACTCACACCCTCCTCCTCATCCACTCACCCCCCTGCCCTCCTCCACCACCCCTGCCCCTCCCTCCACTACTCCCCGCCCCTCCTCCACTACTCCCCTGCCCTCCTCCTCCATTACCACACCCCCTCCCTCCACGCCCCCCGCCCCCCCCCCCTCCTCCACACCCCCAACAGGATCATCCCGAAGCCACTGCTCTGATGGGGGTGTGGAGTGGGGCGGAAAATGGAACTCCTGCGTGCGTGAAATTGAGGTCTGATCAACAGCGATGAAAAACACTACTGCAAGGGAAGGACACGCCTAGTAAACTCTGTTCCCCCTGTAGGATGCCGGCCTGTAAACTACTGTGTGTGTGTGTGTGTGTGTGTGTGTGTGTGTGTGTGCGGTGCAAGAGAGTTGAGGTGACACCTGATGTACCAATAGCACAGGTATCATCAGGTGTTCTCAGGTGTGTCGAGGTAATTAGTCAAGTAATCGCACATGGAATATATATATCGAAAGATAGTTAATATATTTTAGTTACTAGATCAATAATGTTAGGGTAAAACTAATGCCTTCGATGTCAATTTTTAAAAGGAGATATAGTTCTTTTTTCAGCCACCAGTTGAGTATCAAAACAAGAGAGACAGAGAGAGAGAGACTTTTTATCTTCGCCCGCAGTTCACTATCTTCTCCGAGTCTTTGATGGCCGTGTGCGCTTGGCTTTGTCGCGCTCCAGGACTTGTTTACATTGGTTCTGATTGCTTGGGTCTTCTTCACTGAGAACGAGGAGGCCCCTCCGCCAATGAGATCCAAGGGAGGTTTTACTGACGGGTTGTACTGGTCTCTTCACATATCGATTAAGGATGCAATACAAGGCTGACGGGTAGACGGTCTACCGAGAGGAACAAAAGAAATGAGGGAAACGGGAGGGGTGGTGGTGGAAGAGGGAGGAGATGGAAGGAAGGAAGGAGAGAGGGTGGTGGAAGGAGGGAGGCAAGGAAGGCATTAAAACTTGTTTCTCATTACGTTAGTGTTAGGTCGTATATGATGGTGAAACCTTCCCTTTTCTCCCCTTCCCTCCCTACCACTTCTCTTCAACCCCCCCTCCTTCCCTCTCTTTCCACTTTCCCTCACCCCCCATACCTCACCTCCCTTCCCTTTCTAGATTCTTTGCCCATTATCCTCACTCATTCCTCTCCTCCCTACCTACCTCCTCCCTCTCTCCTCCCCACCTACTCACTCCTCCCTTCCTCCCTCCCTCCCTCACGTCACCCAGGTTCAATCCATAATCCCTTCTTCAGCATCACTCTTGTATTATCTCAGTCACCATCATCTGAGACGCGATTACAGCAGCCTGAGTCTCCCACCCAAAAGGCAGATGATCTCAAAAGGTTCAGGAATAAAAAAAGCACGTCGAGCTAATACACAATGGGAGGATGGGAGAGGGGTGAAAGGAGGAGAGAGGGAAGATGGGATGGAATGGCAGAGAGAGAGAGGAAGAGAGAGGGAAAGGAGGGTAGGGAGGGTAGGAGGAGGATGAGAGAGAGAGGCCGACCACAAAGGGTTAGAGCCACATCAGAGAGGGTCTCACACAGCTTATCACTGTAGGGCTGCAGGAAGGATTGAGACACTCTGGGTGTTGGAGAGGGTGGGGTAAGGAGAGGGTGTGGGGTGTTGGAGAGGGTGGTGGGTGTGTTGGAGAGGGTGTGTGGTGTGAGAGGGTGGGGTGTTGGAGGAGGTGGTGTGCTGCGAAGTGTGAGGAATGGGTGTTGGAGGTGTGAGTGTTGGAGAGGGTGGAGAGGTGGGTGTTGGAGGGTGTGGGTGTGTCAAGGAAGTGTGAGGAATGGGTGTTGAGGGGTGGATGAAGGAGGAATGGGGGTGGGTGTTGAGAGGGTGGGTGTGTCGTGAAGTGTGAGGAATGGGTGTTGAGAGGGTTGTGGGATGTTGAGGGTCTGTGGTGTTGGAGAGGGTGTGGTGTGGGGAATGGTTGCTGAGCATATGGGTCTGATGGATGTGCACGGGGTGTAGGAGTGAGAGCTTAGGGGGTGTTGAGGGTGGACATATATTGATGTTGG
Organism: Homarus americanus; assembly: GCF_018991925.1. Taxonomy (NCBI): domain Eukaryota; kingdom Metazoa; phylum Arthropoda; class Malacostraca; order Decapoda; family Nephropidae; genus Homarus; species Homarus americanus. The sequence continues at coordinate 11,903 of NW_024746833.1, forward strand.
AGATTGCACACCAGCTCAGCCCAGCCTAACCCAACCCAACCCAACCTAACCTAACCTAACCTAACCTAACCTAACCTAACCTAACCAACCTTGGATGATTTCAGAACAAGACAAAAACTGAGACACTTGTTGTCTACAAAGTGATACCCCCCTCCTCCCCTGTCTCCCTCCCTCCCTCCCCCGTCTCCCCCTCCCCTCTCCTCCCCCTCCCGTCTCTCCCTCCCTCCCCCAAGAGTTTTCTGTACTGGCACAACAACAACTGTCATTCCATCGCTCTTGACTTCCATCTCGTTGATTCTAAGTTCTGTCTAAATTTTGCTGACGACTGACAAGAATATGACATTAACTTGAGTATTCCTAAAGAATATGACATAAACTTGAGTATACCTAAAGAATATGATTAACTTATATACGAATATACAACAAAGAATATGACATTAACTTGAGTATACCTAAAGAATATGACATTAACTTGAGTATACCTAAAGAATATGACATTAACTTGAGTATACCTAAAGAATATGACATTAACTCTGAGTATACCTAAAGAATATGACATAAACTTGAGTATACCTAAAGAATAAAAACAAACCTAAAGAATATACATAACTTGATATACCTAAAGAATATACATAAACTGAGTATACAAAGAATATACATTAACCCAGTATATTTGGGAGATTACTTGGTCCAGTCACCCCCAAAACTATCTGTACTGGGGTGATCGATGAATTCCATAATGAACACTGTAACTCCTGTTGTCTCGGTAGGGTTGTCAAAATCTTTCATCTCTTGTGTCATATTGTTTCAGCATAATTTTATATAGATAGTTTTTTAGAGAATTTAATTGATGAGTTAAGGCTTTTGTTGTTACCCAGGAAGAGAATTTTGTTTTAGTTTTTAGTGATGAAAAAAAAAGAGGAAGGCAATATTAATTATTTTTATTTTTTTGTCTTTTTGTTTTAAATGATGAAAATAAAAAAAATCAACAGGGAAGAAAATATTAAAACTGCCTTTTTGTGTTTTTTTTTGTAGAAAATAAAAACAAGAAAACGGAACACAATGGTCTCTTGGAACCGTATAGGAATTTACCTTTGATGTCTGTTATCAAAGACAGACATGAGTGATGGGGAAACACACACCGCTAAAAACACGTAGGGGGGAGGAAGAGGGAGGGGATGGGGTGGAGGGAGGGGGTGGGGGCTTTCTCTCATCTTTTCCTCTTCTAAAATTTTTTGCCCTTCATTCTTGATCCATTGACCTTCTTCCTTCCTTCCTTCCCCTCCCCTCCTTCCTTCCTTCCTTCCCCCCTTCTTCCTTCCTTCCTTCCTTCCTTCCTTCCTTCCTTCCTTCCTTCCTTTCCCTTTCCTTCTTCCTTCCTTCCCCTCCCCTTCCCTTCCTTCCTCCTCCTCCCCTCTTCCTTCCTTCCCTTCCTTCCCCCTTCCCTTCTTCCTTCCCTTCCTTCCTTCCTCCTTCCCTTCCCTTCCTTCCTTCCTCCCCTTCCCCTTCTCCCCTTCCTTCCTTCCTTCCTTCCCCCCCCCCTTCCTTCCTTCCTTCTTCCCCTTCCTTCCCTTCCTTCTTCCCCTTCCTTCCTCCCCTTCCCTTCCCTTCCCTTCCTTCCTTCCTTCCTTCCTTCCCTCCTTCCTTCCTTCCCCTTCTTCCCTTCCTTCTTCCTTCCTCCTTCCTTCCTTCCTTCCTTCCTTCCTTCCTTCCTATCTCAAAAGATATATTATAGCTGTCCCGCGAGATATATTATAGCTGTCTCTGTGTTAGATATATATATGTTCTGTGTTAGATATATTATAGCTGTCTCTGTAAGTTAGATATATTATAGTCAATCTGTGTTAGATATATTATAGCTGTCTCGTAAGTTAGATATATTATAGCTGTCTCTGTGTTAGATATATTATAGTTGTCTCGTGTTAGATATATTATAGCTGTCTCGTGCTAGATATATTATAGTTGTCTTGCAAGATATATTATACTGTCTCAAAGTTAGATATATTATAGCTTTCTCGTGTTAGATATATTATAGCTGTCTCGTGTTATATATTACAGCTGTTCTGTGTTAAGACATATTATAGCTGTCTCGTGTTAGACATATTATAGCTGTCTCAAAGTTAGAATATATAGTTGTCTTGTAATAGATATAATTACAGCTGTCTCGTGTTAGATATATTATAGCCGTCTCGTGTTAGATATATAATAGCTGTCCCTGAGTTAGATATATTATAGCTGTCTTCGTGTTAGATATATTATAGCAGTCTCGTGTTAGATATATTATAGCAGTCTTCGTATCAGATATATTATACTGCCCTGTGTTAGATATTATAGCTGTCTCTGTATTAGAATATTACAGCTGTCTTGTGTTAGATATATTATAGCTGTTCTTAAAGTAGATATATTATACTGTCTCTGTGTTAGATATAATATAGCTGTCTCGTGTTAGAATATTATAGCTATCTCTGTGTTAGAATATATTATAGCTGTCTCGTGTTAGATATATTATAGCTGTCTAAAAGTTAGATATATTATAGTTGTCTCGTGTTAGATATACATAGCTGTCTCAAAGTTAGACATAATATAGCTGTCTGTGTTAGATATATTATAGCTGTCTCGTGTTAGATATATTATAGCTGTCTCGTGTTAGATATATTATAGCTGTCTCGTGTTAGATATAATATATTGTCTCGTGTTAGATATAATATAATGTCCCGTGTTAGATATATTAAATTGTCTTGTGTTAGATATATTATAATTGTCTTCAAAGTTAGATATATTATAGCTGTCCTAAGTAGATATACATAGTTGTTCGTAAGTTAGATATAATATAGTTGTCTCGTAAGTTAGATATAATATAGCTGCTCTGTGTTATATATATTATACTGTCTCGTGTTAGATATATTATAGCTGTTCGTGTTATATATTATAGCTGTCTCTGTGTTAGATATATTATAGCTGTCTCAAAATTAGATATATTATAATGTCTCGTGTTAGATATATTATATTGTCTCAGTTAAGATATAACATAGCTGTTCGTGTTAGATATATATTATAGTTGTCTCGAAAATAGATATAATATAGCTTTCTCGTGTTAGATATATTATAGCTGTCTGTGTTAGAATATTATAGCTGTCTCTGTGTTAAGATATATTATAGCTGTCCGTGTTAGATATAATATAGCTGTCTCAGTTAGATATATTATAGCTGTCTCGTGTTAGATATTATAGCTGTCTCTGTTAGATATATTATAGCTGTCTCTGTTAGATATAATATAGCTGTCTCAAAGTTAGATATATTATAGCTGTCTCGTGTTAGATATATAGCTGTCTCGTAAGTTAGATATTATAGCTGTCTCGTGTTAGATATATTATAGCTGTCTCGTTAGATATATTATAGCCATCCTCTGTGTTAGATATATTATAGCTGTCTGTAAGTTAGATATATTATAGTTGTCTCGTTAGATATAATATAGCTGTCTCCGTAATATATATTATAGCTGTCCCGTGTTAGATATATTATAGTTGTCTCAAGTTAGACATATTATAGCTGTCTCAAAAAGTTAGATATAATATACTGTTCGTGTTAGATAAATACAGCTGTCTCAGTTAGATATATTATAGCTGTCTCGTGTTAGACATATTATAGCCGTCTCTGTAAGTTAGATATAACATAGCTGTCTCGAGTTAGATATATTATAGCTGTCTGTGTTAGATATATTATAGCTGTTCCGTGTTAGATATATTATAGCTGTCTCGTGTTATATTATATTGTCCTGTAAGATATATTATAGCTGTCTCGTGTTAGATATATTATAGCCGTCTGTGTTAGATATATTATAGCTGTCTAAAGTTAGATATATTATAGATGTCTCAGTGTTAGATATATTATAGTTGGTTCTGTGTTAGATATATTATACTGTCTGTGTTAGATATATTATAGCTGTCTCAAATAGATATATTATAGCTGTCTCAGCAGTGTTAGATATATTATAGTCGTCTCTGTGTTAGATATATTATAGTTGTCTCAGGGTAGTTAGATATATTATATTGTCTCGTGTTAGATATATTATAGCTGTCTCGTGTTAGATATATTATAGCTGTCTCGTGTTAGATATATTATAGCGTCCCTGTGTTAGATATATTATAGCTGTTCTGTGTTAGACATATTATAGCTGTCTCTGCAATAGACAATATAGCTGTCTCTTTCAGATATATTATAGCTGTCTCTGTGTTAGATAAACATATTCATAGATAAAAGGTCTCCAAGTTAGATATATTATAGTTGTCTCTGTGTTAGATATATTATAGTTGTCTTCGTGTTAGATATATTATAGCTGTTCGTGTTAGATATATTATAGCTGTCTCTTAAAAATTATAGCCCGACATATTATAGCTGTCTCGTGTTAGATATATTATAGTTGTCTCTGTGTTAGATATATTATAGTTGTCTTCAAAAAAACCGTGTTAGATATATTATAGCTGTCTCGTGTTGTATATATTATAGCTGTCTCAGTTAGATATATTATAGCTGTCTCTGTGTTAGATATATTATAGCTGTTCTGTGTTAGATATATTATAGCTGTCTCGTGTTAGATATATTATAGCAGTCTCTGAGTTAGATAAATTAACTCTTGTAAAAATTCCACTACAACAAAACATATTGACCAGTGTATATATATAGCACCACCATCACCACCGTCACTGTATAGCACCATCACCACTACCACCACCAACACTATCAAACACCAACCACCACTACTATATCACCACACCACCACCACTGTATAGCACCATCATCACCACCACCACTACCACTCCACCATCACCACCACACCACTGTATAGCACCATCAACACCAGCACCATACCACCACCACACACACTACCACCAACCACCAAAGTCTCACTGCACCATTATTGCGCCACTATACCAACTCGACCTTTGGGATACTAACTCGATTTCTTTCTCACTCATTTCGTCACTGTCGGCTTTATCTGATTTACGCTCGTAAGATGGGAAGGAGGGATATGGGAGCAATACGTAACTGAACGAAGTACTGA